>NC_057804.1:613740998-613788549 GCF_018294505.1 Triticum aestivum | reverse complement strand
TCTTTTAAAGCCCTTTCTGTGATGTCGCCTCGACGTCCGAGTGTGGCATTTCTTTTAAAGCCCTTTCTGTGATGTCGCCCCGACGTCCGACTGTGGCATTTCTTTTAAAGCCCTTTCTGTGATGTCGCCCCGACGTCCGACTGTGGCATTTATTTTAAAGCCCTTTCTGTGACGTCGCCCCGACGTCCGACTGAGGTATTTCTTTTAAGCCCTTTATGTGGTGTCGCTAAGACGCCCGACTGTGGCATCTTTTTCCTTATATTTAGTTGTTCACCTTTCGAGGCGTCGCTTCAGACACCCGATCGGTAATTATTTATGATCTGTTGGGATTTCAGGCGGACTACCGCCGTTTCCCTTTTACTGACCTTGTTATGATAATTTTGAATGTACATTGGTGAATTTATTCATGACGCATCCATGCATGCATTTGTTATATCTTACGTCCGAACTGTCTTGCAAGTACTTTCAAAGTACTCACTGGCTTGTTGATTTGGCCAGATGCTGACGAAGGCGATTTCATGGATGAAGAGTTCGATAGCGAGTCCGACACTTAGAGGAGTCCCAGTCAGTCTCGTGCGACGCTGGATTTGGTCACTGTTTTATATCCGCTTCCGCTACCAAATAAATTCATCGAGCCTCACCTCGACGCTCGATGAGATGATAGACATAGAGTCTTGTATTTCTCTCCCCGCTGTGTTTTTCCACCACCGCCATATCCTCGAGTCAGTAGTATGCCTCCACACCACTGTGTCATGTCCGCCATTATGTATAATTATTGGCGTGCTTGTAATAATTTGGTTGAGCAACCGTAGTTCAACCCTGTAATATATTTTATGCTACTGGCTTATTGTATCAAGAAATTGTCTACCAGTGAGGAGGATTTCTCTCATACTGGACTCAAAAGATTGGTTTCTCAATAAATATTTTTATTGGAAAACCGGTCGTGACATATGGCTGGAGACGAATCCGAGGTTTCGATGACACATGCTCTGCCCAAGGTCAGATATGTGTTCGGCTCCAACACCGCTGAGACTGCGGCTTCTGTGGCGTGGTTAAGCTCCCCGTCTTTGGACGACGTAATCTGCTCCGGATCTAGGGCCGGAGCAGTTACAGGCGCTATCTCCTAAGCACGGTCCGATGACAGAATTAAGTCATGTTCATCGTGGTGGCAGGGAGCGGCTATACTGGGCTCGAATCCGTCGACGATCAAGTCTCCACGGATGTCGCCGACGTAATTGAAGCTTCCAAACCTGACCTGATGGCCAAGGGCGTAGCTGTCGATCTTCTCCAGATGGCCAAGCAAGTTGGCCCGTAGTGCGAAGCCGCCGAATATGAAGATCTGTCCGGGGAGGAAGACCTCGCCCTGGACTGCATTGTTGTAGATGATTGATGGAGCCATCAAAACCTTCTGGTGACGACGCAATGGAACTCTCAATGAAAGCACCAATGTCGGTGTCAGAACCGGTGGATCTCGGGTAGGGGCTCCTGAACTATGTGTCTAAGGTCGATGGTAACAGGAGGCGGGGGAAACAATGTTTACCCAGGTTCAGGCCCTCTCTATGGAGGTAATACCCTACTTCCTGCTTGATTGATCTTGATGATATGCGTATTACAAGAGTTGATCTACCACGAGATCATAATGGCTAAACTCTAGAAGTCTAGCCTATGAGGATTATGATTGTGTATGTGTCTATCTCTACGGACTAAACCCTCCGGTTTGAGGCACCAGTATTTATCCTTCTTTGGTACCATCACAAGGTTTGCTAGCGAGTCCGGATGCTTTACTTCTCTGATGAATCTGGCCTCAAGTAACTTGGCTAGCTCCTCCCCCATGGCTGTCGTTTGGGTTCTGAAAAGTGCCGCAATGTTTATTTGACCGGCTTATACCCCTTTGATATATTGAGGTTGTGTTTGGCCAGCCTGTGTGCGATTCCTGACATATATCAAAAGGGTGCCAAGCGAATATGTCCCAGTTTTCCCATAGAAATGCTCGCAGTGCGGCGTCAACCGTTGGGTTTAGTTGTGCTCCGATGGACGCTATCTTCTTGGGGTCCGTCAGGTGGACCTGAAATTTGACTATTTCGTCTGCTGGTTTAAAGGAGGTGGATTTGGGTCGCTTGTCCAGGATCACGTCGTCCCTATCCATTATGGAGCGCAATGCAGTTAACTCTTCAGCCGCGAGGGCTTCAGATAATGCCTCGAGGGCCAGGGCTGCGGTTTTGTTTTCGACGCAGAGTGCTATGTCCGGATCACTGGCAAGAGTGATAATACCATTGGGCCCGGGCATCTTGAGCTTCATGTACCCGCAATGGGGTATAGCTTGGAAGCGTGCAAATGCATCTCGCCCTAATAAGGCGTCATATCCACTATTGAAAGGGGCCACTTGGAAGGTTATCTCTTTAGACCTGTAATTCTCCGGCGTGCCGAATAGCACATCAAGTGTGATTTTGCCCGCGCATCACGCCTCTCGGCTAGGAATGATTCCTCGGAAGGTCGTGCTACTTTGCTCAATGCGGCTCCTATCTATTTCCATTTTGTTGAGGGTTTCCTCGTAAATGAGGTTTAGTCCGCTACCCCCGTCCATGAGCACTTTAGTAAGCCAGAAGCCATCCACAATTTGATTGAGGACTAAGGCGGCTGGTGCCCGTACTGTCCTGAATTTTGGTTCGTCAGCGGCGTTGAAAGTAATGGTTGTGCCGTTCCAGGGGTTTATTGCTGCTACTTGGCAGACTTCGGCAGGGCCACGGAGTGCTCTTTTGCGCATGTTGTTTGTGGTGAAGGTCTCGAAGACCGTCAATACCCGAGGGTTGTCGTCAGTGGGGTGTTGCTTTGCAGCATTTTTGGTGAGGAGATCCTCACCACTCATGGCCACTTGCCAGAGTATCCAACATGCGCTAAGGTTGTGAGTTGGTATGGTGTCTGGGGTTGCATGTATTTTGCACGGCCTATCGAGCCATCCCTCTAGAACGGTTCTGCGCCCTATGATGGGCTTCGATTTCTTTACTATTGGATCGGGCGACCAGCGAGGGTGCATCCTTTTTGTCCGGGTGAGGAGTTGAGTGGAAACTGGTAGTTCCCAGGGAGCTGCCTGATGTGTACTACACAACCTTCTTCTTGTAGACGTTGCTGGGCCTCCAAGTGCAGAGGTTTGTAGGACAGTAGCAAATTTCCCTCAAGTGGATGACCTAAGGTTTATCAATCCGTGGGAGGCGTAGGATGAAGATGGTCTCTCTCAAACAACCCTGTAACCAAATAACAAAGAGTCTCTTGTGTCCCCAACACACCCAATACAATGGTAAATTGTATAGGTGCACTAGTTCGGCGAAGAGATGGTGATACAAGTGCAATATGGATGGTAGATAAAGGTATTTGTAATATGAAATTATAAAAACAGCAAGGTAAGAAGTAACACAACTGAGCGTAAACGGTATTGCAATGGTGGGAAACAAGGCCTAAGGTTCATACTTTCACTAGTGCAAGTTCTCTCAACAATAATAACATAATTGGATCATATAACTATCCCTCATCATGCAACAAAGATTCACTCCAAAGTTACTAACAGCAGAGAACAAACAAAGAGATTATGGTAGGGTACGAAACCACCTCAAAGTTATCCTTTTTGATCTATCTATTCAAGAGTCCATAGTGAAATAACATGAAGCTATTCTTTCCGTTCGATCTATCATAGAGTTCATACTAGAATAACACCATAAGACACAAATCAACCAAAACCCTAATGTCACCTAGATACTCCATTGTCACCTCAAGTATCCGTGGGCATGATTATACTATATGCATCACACAATGTCAGATCCATCTATTCAACCAACACAAAGTACTTCAAAGAGTGCCCCAAAGTTTCTACCGGAGAGTCAAGACGAAAACGTGTGCCAGCCCCTATGGATAAGTTCACAAGGTGAACCCGCAAGTTGATCACCAAAACGTACATCAAGTGGATCACGTGAATATCCCATTGTCACCACAGAAAAGCACGGCAAGACATACATCAAGTGTTTTCAAATCCTTAAAGACTCAATCCGACAAGATAACTTCAAAGGGAAAACTCAATCCATTACAAGAGAGTTGAGGGGGAGAAACATCATAAGATCCAACTATAATAGCAAAGCTCGTGATACATCAAGATCGTGCCAAATCAAGAACACGAGAGAGAGAGAGAGACCAAACACATAGCTACTGGTACATACCCTCAACTCCGAGGGTGAACTACTCCCTCCTTGTCATGGAGAGCACCGGGATGATGAAGATGGCCACCGGTGAGGGATCCCCCCTCCAGCAGGGTGCCGGAACGGGCTCCCGAGAGGTTTTTGGTGGCTACAGAGGCTTGCGGCGGCGGAACTCCCGATCTATCTTCGTCCTCTAAGGTTTTAGGGTATATGGACTTATATAGGTGAAAGTAGTCGGTCGGAGGACGCTCGAGGGGCCCACAAGCCAGGGGGCGCGCCCAGTTGGGGGGGGGGGGCGCACCGCCCACCCTCGTGGCCACCTCGAAGCTTCCTTGACTTCTACTCCAAGTCTCCTGGATCACGTCCGTTCCAAAAATAACGCTCCCGAAGGTTTCATTCCGTTTGGGCTCCGTTTGATATTCCTTTTCTTCGAAACACTGAAATAGGCAAGAAAACAACAATATGGGCTGGGCCTCCGGTTAATAGGTTAGTCCCAAAAATAATATAAAAGTGTATAATAAAGCCATAAACATCCAAAACAGATAATAATATAGCATGAATGCTTCATAAATTATAAATACCTTGGAGACGTATCAGCATCCCCAAGCTTAATTCCTGCTCGTCCTCGAGTAGGTAAATGATAAAAGAAAGAATTTATGAAGTGTGAATGCTAGCAGGTGCACAAGTTTGATCAATGATAATTTCAATCACCTTTTCTAGCATGATTATATGTCATAACAGTAGTTCATCTCATAAAACTTCTCACGAACAAGTAAAAAACAATTCACATGTTAAAGCATAGACCATAAACTTTCTTGAAAGCTAGCAAACTTCATTCTCAGTCATCAAACAATTACAATTCATCTTATTTTCAGGAAGGGTCTATGTCAGAGCTTTGATTTAGCAAACTCCACATACTCAACTATCATATAATCTTCTACAATTGCTAACACTCATGCAATACTTATGGTTATGGTGTTTTAATCTGACACTGAGAAAGATGGGGGCTTATAGTGTTGCCTCCCAACCTATTCACCTTTGGGTGATGTCAACAATAATAGTTCATGCTAACTTATATCCAATTGGATATATATATATATATGAGGATCTTTCCAACACGAGGTGCTTGCCAAAGGATAAAATGAAAAAGGAAAAGGTGAAGATCACCTTGACTCTTGCATAAAGTAAAAGACATAAAGTAAAAGATAGGCCCTTCGCAAAGGGAAGCAGGGATTTGTAGAGGTGCCAGAGCTCAATTTTGAAATAGAGATAAATAATTTTGAGAGGTATGATCTCATTGTCAACATAACAACCAAGAGTTCCCAATATCTTCCATACTACATACATTATAGGCGGTTCCCAAACATAATGGTAAAGATTTTACTCCCCCTTTACCAACAATCATCAATCCATGGCTTGCCCGAAACAATGGGTGCCTCCAACTAACATCAATCCTGGGGGAGTTTTGTTTGCAATGTTTTTTGATTTGATTTTGGTCTTTTGATCATGGGACTGGGCATCCCAGTTACCAGCCATTTTTCTCGTGAATGATGAGCGGAGTCCACTAATCGTGAGAATAATCCACCTAGCATGGAAGATACTGACAGCCCCTAGTCGCTACATGAGCGATTCGGGCATACAAAACAAATTATTTTTTATAGGTTTAGAGTTTGACACATGCAAATTTACTTGGAACGGCAGGTAAATACCGCATATAGGTAGGTATGTTGGACACTCATGGCAAAAACTGGGCTTAAGGATATTCGAAGCACAAGTAGTATCTCTACTTGGTGCAAGGAATTTTGGCTAGCATGAGGGGGAAAGGCAAGCTCAACATGTTTGAATGATCCATGACAATATACTTTAACTGAGATGTGAGAAAACATGACCCATTATGTTGTCTTCCTTGTCCAACATCAACTCTTTAGCATGTTATACTTAATGAGTGCTCACAATTATAAAAGATGTCCAAGATAGTATATTTATATGTGAAATCTCTCTTCCTTCGATATTCTTTCATGAATTGTTCAAATGACCAATACAATGCTTGCTAACTTTCAATAAATTTACAACCTCTACTTCTTAGATGTGAAGTCATTACTCCCCAAGGGATAAGCAAATGAAACATATATAATTTCAGATTTATGAAATTCAACTCATTCAACCATTTACTCATAGGATATAAGTGAAGCACACGAGTAAATCACAAACTACTCCAAAAAGATATAAGTGAAGATCAATGAGTAGCTAAATAATTGTGTAACTATGTGAAGACTCTCTCTCATATAAGAATTTCAGATCTTGGTATTTTATTCAAACAGCAAGCAAAGCAAACTAAAATGACATTTCAAGGATAGCACAACTCATGTGAAGAAGCAAAAACTTAGGTTCAACCGATACTAACCGATAATTGTTGAAGAAGAAAGGTGGGATGCCTAACAGGGCATCCCCAAGCTTGGATGCTTGAGACCTCTTGAAATATTATCTTGGGGTGCCTTGGGCATCCCCAAGCTTGAGCTTTTGTGTCTCCTTAATTCCTTTTATAACACGGTTTCCCAAAATCTCAAAAGCTTCATCCACACCAAACTTAACAAGAACTCGTGAGATAGGTTAGTGCAAACAATTGCAAAAACCTTATCATCTTATACTTTATCAAATCACTAAAATTATTATTCAACATTGCATACTAAATGTCTCTTCATATTTAATACTCCTATCCTCAAATAGAATCATTAAACAAGCAAACATATGCAAACAATGCAAGCATAACAGCAATCTGCCAAAACAGTATAGTCTGTAAAGAATGCAAGATTTAGCATACTTCCCTAACTCCAACAATCATGAGAAAAACACTACGCTGTAGAACATTTATCAGAGCTCATTATGCAAAAAAATTCAACATTATATCATTCTCTGACTTTTCTAGGGAATTTTTACAACAGCAGTAAACTTCCTGTTTTGAAACAGCAACATGTATACTTGCATAATAAGCATGGTAAAGGCTATCCTTGACATTTTTATTGAAAATATAGAAGTAAAACATTATTCTAAATAACATCAAGAAAATACTAACAAAAGAAAATGACGCTCCAAGCAAAACACATATCATGTGGTAAATAAAAATATAGCTCCAAGTAAAGTTACCGATGAACGAAGACGAAAGAGGGGATGCCTTCCGGGGCATCCCCAAGCTTAGGATCTTGGTTGTCCTTGAATATTACCTTGGGGTGCCTTGGGAATCCCCAAGGTTATGTGCTTGCCACTCCTTATTCCATAGTCCATCGAATCTTTACCCAAAACTTGAAAACTTCACAACACAAAACTCGTAAGCTCCGTTAGTATAAGAAAATAAAATCACCACTTAGGTACTGTTGTGAAATCATTCTAAATTAATATTGGTGTAATATATACTGTATTAAAACTTATCTATGGTTCATACCCTCCGATACTACTCATAGATTCATCTAAATAAGCAAACAACACATAAAAAACAAAATCTGTCAAAAACAGAATAGTCTGTAGTAATCTGTATCATTTTAATACTTCTATCACTCCAAAAATTCTTAAATAAAATGGTGAACGTGAAGAATTTTTCTATTAATCATCTGAATAAAGAATCAACTTAAAAGCACTCTCCAGTAGAAAATGAGAGCCAATCTCGTGGGTGGTAAAATTTCTGTTTTTTACAGCAAGATCATAAAGACTTCACCCAAGTCTTCCCAAATGTTCTACTTGGCACAAACACTAATTTGTCGGTGTACTAGAATAGGGGTACCCTAGTACCCCGAACTTGTGCATGGGCAGTTGCAGCACCCCGCGGCAAGGCTTGCCGGGCGAACGCTAAGATCCTCCGTGGTTCCCTTGGAGCCATTCAAGAACAAAGTATTTAAGCTCAGGAGACAAGGCCCCGACAAGAGGAGCTTGCCGGGAAGGCCAACCAAGGCACTCCAAGGAACTTGCCGCGACGCGCCACGCGCTCCGGCAAGGCAACATGGCCCCGGCAAGAGGAGCTTTCCGGGAAGACCAACCAAGATACCTCGAGGCCCGGTGAGCGACAAGCTTCCGGACCCGACAAGATAACAGCAGCGGCAAGGCGCTTGCCGCGGCAAGCGGCCGCTCTGTGCCCACGCTCTAGGGCATCCACCAACGTGTCGCTCTGGGGGCCTCTCCAGGCACGCGTGGCGGGAGCCTGTGCAGCCAGCGGTGCGCAGAGGCATGCGAAGCTGACAAGATCGCCATCGTGGCGAATGGTGGCGCCCCTAACGGTCCTTTTCTGCACTGTTTGGGCGACTCAGACGGGCATTTAATGCCCTTGTCCCCTGCCGTCAGGGTTAGGTAGGGTGCACTGTACAAGTAACTGTACCAACCACCTCACTTTTTACATTTGTACCCTTCTCTGCGTTGCCACCTGTCGGTGACCCCTTTAGCGTATAAAAGGAGGCCCATGCGCAACGTAGAGGGGAGGGGGACAGGTTCGACAGGTTCGGAACCCAGAAAAACACTACGCTCTCTCTCTAGAGCAAAAACACAAGATAATCAAACAAGCAACAGTAGGAGTGTTATCTCTCCGGAGAGCTCGAAGCTGGGTAAACTGCTCGTGTGCTTCGCCTCGATCTGCTCTTCATGTGATCTCCGCCCCCACCGAACCTAAAGGGGCTCAGTCCGCTGGCCCCATAGGTGTTCGTGGATCAGTTTCCCAGACATCTCTGGCGCGCCAGGTAGGGGGCGTCGAGATTGTGTGAACCTGATCCGGCGTTCACACGAGCTAGATCTTCATTCCCTTCATCAACATGCCACCGAAGAAGAAGACTTCGGCGGCAGCCGCTCCGTCCACGTCACTTCCGCCACTGTTGGAGCAAATGGGTGGTGGAATGGACACCGGCGGAAGAATGGACGTCGACGAGGAAGCTTATGATGCTGCCAAGTCCAAGGACAAGGCTGCACAAACCTCGGCGACCGTACATGTTCCGCGCCACTCTCAGGAGGCGCAAGACCAACAGCGTCATGGCACTCGCAGTGCCATGCACATGATAGGCCAAGACCAAGCTGGTGGATCTTGGAGCGCTCAAGACCAGCATGCACGCCAGCGTGCTGGCACGAGCGGGGCACGGTCGCCTGGACGGGATACTGCTCCTTCTAACATAGTTAGAAGTCCGAGCACGTCCCGCTCCTCGCGCCGTCTGCCACTGCCACCCACCACTCCAGCAGAAGCTTTGGCGCGAGCTCAACTGCTCCTAGATTACCCTCCAACGTCGGACAAGATCGATGAATGGAGGGCCACCATTCAGACTCTCATCGGCTACGCCAAGAGCGACACTCCACGGCGGCCGAGCGCGTCGCCGCCGCAGCAGGGTTGCCGGGCGCGAGCCGGTGGCGACGAAACGGGTGGAGGTGCAACTACCATGCAATCACCACCCTGAAGGCCAAGATCGCCGACTCGCCGGATCCACCTCGACAGCAACTCCACCGCATCATCGGATCCACGAGCTCGTCGCGATCAGCGCCAAGTTCTTCATGATCGACAACAAGAAGACGCTCGAACTCGCATCGAGCGCCGAAGAGAAGCGCGACGTCAATCCGACAAGCGCGCTGGGCCCTCTGTTGACATGCATGCACCAGGGGAACCAGGCAATCTACCGTACGCGGTAGGTTGCCCTGCATTTACTCGTGAGCTGCGGCAAGTCCAGTGGCCCAGCACGAAGAACTTCAAGCCAGACGTACCGGAGAAGTACGACGGCAAGACGCATCCGTCGGAGTTCCTCAGCATCTACACCATTGCGGTGCAGGCTGCCGGGGGACGGGATGACAAGATCCTTGCCAACTACTTCCCGCTGGTGCTCAAGCCCAACGTCAGATCCTGGCTCATGCACTTGCCGGACAACTCCATATCCTCTTGGGCTGATCTGTGCCATCAGTTTGTCGGCGCCTTCACAGGAGGACACAAGCCTCATGGCCAGGAGAGTGATCTTCATCTGCTCGCCCAGAAGGAAGGAGAGCCCCTGCGCAAGTACATTCAGAGATTCAGCAGTGTGCAGCACAACATCCCAGACGTCCACCCTGCCGCGGTGATCAGCGCGTTCCATCAGAACGTGCGAAACCACAGGATACGGGAGGAAATGGCGATGTGCAAGATCAGGGACGTCAGTGAGTTATATGCACTGGCCGACAAGTGTGCACGTGCTGAGGAAGGGAGGAGACTCCCTGGAGAGAATGTAGGAGCGGGAGGATCTGACAGTGAAGATGCTACCCCGGCAAGGAAAAACCGGCGGCGGAACAACAGGAAGAGGAAAGGCAAAGAGGTGCTAGTTGTTGAGCAGTCCGGCAACGGTGGTGGCGCCAAGAAAGCCAAAGCTGGTGACTCCGGCAAGGAGGTTGCCACGGAGGTGGCGGTCGCCGACAAGCAGGACGGCACCATCAAGCAGTATTGCAAGATCCACCGCACCAAGGGCCATGATCTCCAGAGCTGCAAAAAAGTTGAGTAGCTTGTTGAGCAACAGAAAGCTGAATACGAGCGGCCCGACAAGGAGAAGGCCCAGGAAGGTGCTGGGGGATCTGGCAAGAAACGTCCCGGCCGAGGAGGACGCCGCGTCAAGGCCAAGCAGTGGCAAGGAGACAGACCTCCTCGCGGCCGCGACAAGGATGAAGATGACGACGACGATGAAGACATGGATGACGAGGAGACTGATGAGCAGGAGTTCCAGAAAGCCACATAGGTCCTGTGCGTTGACGGTGGTGCTTCTCTGCATACCTCGCACCGTCAGCTCAAGCAGTGGGTGCGGGAAGTTAATGCAGCAGAACCACCCGTCGAGTCACGCAAGCCTCTGAAATGGTCCAGCACGCCTATCATCTTTGACATTGAGGACCACCTTGATCGCATAACTGCGGTCGGGTGCTTGTCGATGTTGGTTTCACCAAAAATCCGCAACCTCAAGGTCACTAAGATGCTAGTTGACGGCGGGGCCGGCTTGAACCTGATCTCCTCCGCGGTGCTCCAAAAACTCCAGATCCCTGACAGCGAGCTCGAAGAGACCGGTACATTTCAAGGAATCAACCCGGGAAGGAGCAAGCCGAAGGGAAAGATCACGTTGCCGGTAACATTTGGCAGCGAGCTGAACTTCAGGACTGAGAGGGTCATGTTTGATGTTGCTGACTTTCCATTACCTTACAATGGAATCCTTGGCCGTCCGGCACTCGCCAAATTCATGGCAGCCTCTCAATATGCGTACAACGTACTGAAAATGCCAGGCCCGATAAGTGTCATCTCTGTCCCTGGCGACAAGAAGGATGCTCTTATCTATGCTGACAAGATCTATCGGGAAGCAGCAGCCGCAGCAGAACGCAAGACACTTGCCGCTGAAGCTCCCGGGGGGAAGAAGAAAACCAAGTCCGGCAAGAGCTCTGATGCCCACTCCGGCAAGCACACCTCTTCGGAGTGTTGCGCTACCGTCGAGGATGCACCATCGAGCTCCACCGGCAAGTGTAAGAAGGCAATGGCAGCTCCACCTGAGACCAAGAAGGTGTCCGCCAAGGAGGACGGCACTGGTGGTACCTTCACCATCAGCGCCACTCTTGACCCCAAATAGGAAAGCGCGCTTGTTGCTTTCCTGCGGGCGAATGTCGACGTGTTTGCGTGGCAACCGTCTGATATCCCCGGTGTTCCCAGGAAAGTAATTGAGCACCACCTTGCCGTCTGTCCTCACGCGCGGCCCGTCAAGCAGAAAGTCAGGAAACAGGCAGTGGAGCGCCAAGAATTCATCGCAGAAGAAATCAAGAAGTTGGAAGCAGCAGGCCTTGTCAGAGGAGTGCTCCATCCCACGTGGTTGGCCAATCCTGTTGTCGTGCGCAAGGCTAACGGGAAATGGAGGCTTTGTATTGACTTCACTGATGTTAATAAAGCTTGTCCCAAAGACCCATTTCCCTTGCCGCGCATTGACCAGATTGTTGACTCCACAGCCGGATGTGATTTGCTTTCATTTCTTGATGCATACTCAGGATACCATCAGATCTTCATGGCAGAAGAGGATGAAGAGAAAACCGCATTTATCACCCCGTGTGGCACGTACTGCTTCGTACGGATGCCTTTCGGTTTGAAGAATGCTGGTTCAACATTCGCAAGGGTAGTCCACCAAGCTTTTGAGCCGCAGATGCACAGAAATGTGGAAGCCTACATGGATGACATAGTGGTCAAGAGCAAGAATAGGGCGACCCTGATTCAAGATTAAGACGAGACATTTGCAAATCTGTGCAAGATCAACCTCAAGCTTAACCCCAAGAAGTGCGTGTTTGGAGTCCCTTCCGGCAAGCTTCTCGGGTTCTTCGTGTCTCAGCGGGGAATTGTAGCCAATCCCGACAAGATCAAGGCCATTGAGCAGATCGAAGCACCAAAGCGCGTCAAGGATGTACGAAGGCTTGCCGGTTGCGTGGCTGCTCTCAGCAGGTTTATCTCTAGATTTGCTGAGCGCGCCCTGCCGTTTTTCAAAATTTTGAAAAAGGCAAGTCCAATAAAATGGACTCTGGAGGCGGAGGCTGTGCTGCAGGACTTGAAGAGATACCTGTCCTCCACTCCAACACTTGTCGCACCTAAGCCGCAAGAGAAGTTGCTACTGTATATAGCGGCAACCAATCAAGTGGTTAGTGCTGCGTTAGTGGCGGAGAGGGAGGCAGATGATGAGCCAGCAACCACGGCAGATGCATCCAGCGACAAGCAGGGGGCTTCGCCGACAAGCTCTGGTCCTGACAGAGATGGATCTGCGCAGGAGCATGATAAGATGCAGAAGAGAATGGTGCAGCGTCCAGTTTACTTTGTCAGTTCCCTTCTACAGGGGGCTAGATCAAGGTACTCTGGTGTGCAGAAGTTGCTTTTCGGCCTCCTCATGGCCTCGAGAAAGCTGCGCCATTACTTCCAAGCACATGAGATCATAGTCGTCACTCGCTTTCCGCTGAAGAGGATACTGCAAAATCCAGAAGCAACAGGCAGGATTGTCTAGTGGGCGCTGGAACTGTCAAGCTTTGGCCTCAAGTTTGAGAGCACTTCAACTATCCAAAGCAGAGCATTGGTAGAGTTCATAGCAGAATGGACACCAACACCAGATGAAGAAATTCCGGAGACGAGCATCCCCGTAAAAGAGGCAAGCAAAGAGTGGCTGATGTACTTTGATGGTGCCTTCTCGCTACAAGGCGCCGGTGCGGGCGTGCTGCTCGTCGCGCCCATCGGAGAGCACCTCAAGTACGTAGTCCAAATGCACTTTTCCAAGGAGCAAGCAACCAACAATACTGCAGAGTATGAAGGATTGCTTGCCGGTCTCAGAATTGCAGCAGACCTTGGGATTAAGAAGCTCATTGTCAGGGGTGACTCACAGCTTGTCGTCCACCAAGTGAACAAGAACTACCAGAGTCCATTGATGGAAGCATATGTTGATGAAGTGAGGAAGCTAGAAGAGCACTTTGACGGCCTACAGATGGAGCATATCCCAAGAGCTCAGAATGACATTGTTGATGGCCTATCAAAGTGCGCCGCACTAAAGTTACCTGTGGAACCAGGGATCTTTGTGCTCAAGTTGACTCAACCATCCGTAACACCATCAACTGGACAAAGCAAGAAGAGGAAGTTGGTTTCTGGTGACTACTTTCCGGCAGAGCTCCCCGAAGCCGCCGGCAAGAAAGTCCCCAAGATCAACACCAAGTATGCTGAGGGGCAGTCTGCTCCGGCAAGCCTTATGGTCTGTTCCATTGAAGCAGACGCTCCCGACAAGTTTTGCTCTGGCAAGCTTGCCGGGGAACATCAAGCTCCGGCAGGGCCGCAAGTCCTTGCCGTAGAAGCAGATGTTCCTGCAGCAGCAGATGTGCCTTTAGTCCTTGTTGTCGAGCAACAAGCTCCAGCATGGGCACAGCAGATTGTCCATTTCCTTCAGACAGGAGAACTTCCCGAAGAGCAAGAAGAAGCGGAAAAAGTAGCCCGGCAGTCAAGTATGTACCAGTTTGTCGATAGCATACTGTACAGAAGAAGACTCAACGGTGTGAAATTGAAGTGTATTTGCCGGGAAGATGGACAAAAGCTGTTGGCAGAGATACATGGAGGCATATGTGGCCACCACATTGGCGCAAGAGCACTTGCCGGCAAAGCTTTCCGGCAAGGTTTCTTTTGGCCGACAGCCCTCCAGTATGCAACTACACAAGTAACAAAGTGTGAAGCGTGTCAGTTCCACTCCAAACAGATACACCAGCCAGCTCAAGCTCTCCAGACGATCCCTTTATCTTGGCCATTTTCGGTCTGGGGGCTCGATATCCTCGGCCCTTTCCCCCGAGCTATCGGGGGCTTTGAGTACTTGTACGTCGCAATCGACAAGTTCACAAAGTGGCCGGAAGTGCAGCCAGTGGGGAAGGCGACAGCACAGTCAGCAGTCAAGTTCTTTAGGTCAATTGTTTGCCGTTTAGGGATCCCTAACAGGATCATCACTGACAATGGCACGCAATTCACGAGCCGCACCTTCATGCAGTACGTCCAAGACCTTGGCGCCAAGGTCTGCTTCGCTTCTGTTGCTCATCCGAGAAGCAACGGTCAAGCAGAGAGGGCAAATGCTAAAGTGCTGCATGGGCTCAAGACCAGAACTTTCGACAGGCTGCGCAAGTGCAGAAGAAACTGGATCGAGGAGCTGCCGGTGGTTCTTTGGTCGATCATAATGATGCCAAATCGAGCCACTGGCCAGACACCTTTCGCTCTAGTCTACGGAGCAGAGGCAGTTCTCCCCACGGAACTCGTATACGGATCACCTCGAGTGCTCGCTTATGATGAGCTTGAGCAAGAGCAGCTGCGACAAGATGACGCGCTGCTCCTTGGGGAGGATCGTCTTCAGGCTGCTGTACGAGCTGCTCGATACCAGCAAGCTTTGCGCTGCTACCATAGCCGCAAAGTTAAGGCCAGAAGCTTCGAGGAAGGCGACCTTGTTCTTCGGCGCGTTTAGTCCGCCAAGAATTCCAACAAGTTGACGCCGAAGTGGGAAGGCACTTATCGGGTGAAACGAGTCACGAGGCCCGGCGCTGTCTGCCTTGAGACCGAAGATGGCATTCCGGTGAGCAACTCTTGGAACATAGAACATCTTTGTAAGTTTTTCCCGTAGGGCGCGGTTGCCGGAACCCGTTCCGGCAACCACCTTTTGTACAAGTCTTGCCGCTGTTGCATGTAATCCTTTGTACAAAGTCGGGCGCAGATCCCGTGCATAAAAAAAACCCATGTGCTCCGCACAACTTGTCCATTTCATGCATTAGTTTCTTTCTTGCATGCGTTATCTGACACTTTGTGCAGCACCTACATCCGGTAAGCAATAGCGAGCCGAAGGGTTGCATATCATTATTTTCTCTTCTTTCTTCTTTTTCAACAAAGGAAAAGAAGGTTCCCTCGCACACAAGTTTGCCGGGGGGAAGGAGAAGATTGTGGTATGGACCAGGCGTCGTTCAAGCAAAGTTTTGCCTTGCCGGGAAGCAAACGACAGAAAAGCTAAGTTGCCAAAGTTTGAGTAATCAGTTTTTAAATTTTTGAGTTATCTTCCTCGAACGACCCTGCTTTGTATGGAAAACCTGTGCGCGGAGGAACCAACTCGTGGCTAGATGCGCCCTTACTTTGTTTCGAGTCCGCTCAACAACTTAAGTGTGCTGCATCTAGTCGCGACAAGGTTTCTTGTCGGAAGCAGCGCCGCCAGCAGGCTGCTGACGTTCCGCACTCAGCGCTCACGGCTCGGGTGCCTGCGCCGACAAGTTCCCTAGAAGCGTAGGGTTAAAAACATACAAAGGAAGGAATCTAGTAGAGGAAATAACATAGCAATTGATAACAGAAATAAAGTTATATTACAAGATAACTTGTCGCAGCTCTAACAGACTGTTTTCATAACATGATTAGCAGCGACAAGGGAAAAGAAGAAATGGGCGGCCTAGTCTACGCGATTGCCCTCAACCCTCTTGATCTCGCTCACCTTGTCCACAATGGGTGCGACAAGGGCCTTGAGTGCGTCCCGATCGGCGTCTGGCGGCAAGGACTTGAGGACGTTGGTGAAGCTGAGGCCTGGATTGCGGAAGGCCACCTTCATTAGCACCTTCTGGAGAACCCCGGCGCAGATTCTGCGCGACTCGTCGGCCAGCTGCTTTGGGATCCTCTCCCGGAGGCGCTGGAGTGCCGTCGCCACGCCCTTGAAGAACAGGCTGAGCTTGGCGCTGGGTTGGAGATTCTCATCGGAGGGATACCCAAAGTCCTCCATCCCCAGCTGCGCCAGCTCCTCGTCGATGACTGCGGCAATATTCACCAGACCGTCGGTCCAGTGCTCCACAGTATCTCTGAATGAGTTCTGGGTAACTGCGATGCTCTCCAGCAGCGCCTTGTCAGCCTTGATCTTCTCCGACAAGGTCACCTCTCGCTCCTTGGCGGCGTCCAGCGTCTGAGTCAGCGTGGCCAGCTTCAACTCTAGGTCTGCATTGGAATCCTTGGCGGCGCTGAGCTCCTTGCCCCTCTCAGCGAGAAGACCTTGCAGCTCACCGTGGGCGGCAGCATCCTTCTCACGCTCACGCTTGAGCGCGGCAAGCTCCTCGCCGCTCTTCACGATGTTGGCCTCCAGATGCGCCACCTTCTCCTCCAGCTCTTTCTTGGCGGCCTCTGCGGTTGCGGCAGCGTCCTTTGCTTCCTTGAGCGCCCCACCAAGTGCTTGCTCGCGCTCGGAGAGCTCCTCCTCGTAGCTATCGAGGTTGGCCTTCCGCTGCACCAATTCGCCTTCTCGCGCGGACTGCTTCTCGGCGGCCAGCCTTTGTTCCTCCTCAGCTTCGGCCTTCTCGAGAAGGAAGGCCGTGCGCTCCTCGGTGAGTCGCTCCCGCTCCTGTGCCAGGGACCGGAGAGCTTCTTGATTGTGGCCCCGGAGCTCCTCCGCACGCTTCTCCATATCAACTCCCACCTTCGCGACACGCGCTTCCCGGGAAGCCAGCTTGGCTTGCCATGCGCGGTAGAGTGACAGCAGCTTCCGCAGCAGCTGCTCCTCCTCAGGCTCGCCACTGCTGCTGCTGGGCGCGTCGACCAATGACAGTCCAGCGGAGGCGAGCACCTCCTCATCGAAAGTTTCCCCCTCGACCGGCGCCCTAGAGCTCGACGCCCAGGGTAGCTTGATGAAGATATCGTCGCCGTCCTTCAAGTAGGCGCCGGGATGGGGGTCCTCGGAGCCCGGCTCCGCAGCAGTGGCAGAGGAATCGGCGGTCGGCGCAGCGCCTGGCGCTCCTGCGGCCTCAGGGTCGTTAGTGTGATCGCCCGACCCCTCGCCGGCTTCTGCGGCGGCAGCCTTGGCGGCCTCCTCGCCGGCGGTCTCATCAGCACCGGCCCCTTCTTCGTTGGCGGCGGCGTCGTTAGTGCTGCCATGCGCGCCTTCCTCGCCGGCGCTCTCTGTCTCCATTGTCTCAGCAGCAGATGGGTCTGAAGAACGAAGAAGGGAGAAAAATCAATCAAAAATCTAAGAGAAGAAAATCAGAAGAAGAAGAACCCAAGGGAAAGTTTTTGGACAAGTGAATTACCTGTGCCAAGATCTGCAGTTGTGGTCTCGGCCGCCGCAGGATCGACGGTGCTATCCCTTGCTAGAGAACTGCCCCTTGCCAGAGAGTTCTCCCTTGCCGGAGAGCGCTCCCTTGCCGGGGACTCCTCCCTTGGTGGCATAGTCGAAGCAGATGGCACTTCGGAACCAGCTTCCAGGCGCTCCTGATGTGGCTGCTCTGCTCCTACACAAATCAACAAGCAAGATATCAACAAAGGAAAAAGCACTCATGCGCGCCTGACAGCAGAAAGCTAACTATGAACTTACGCTGGGGGCTGCGCTGGGGACTGCTTTGAAGAGTGGTTGCCAGGTCCGTCAAGGTGGTCTCGGACCCACCCCCTGCTGACACGGAGGGGTCGTCTTCGATGACAATCACCGCGGCCTTGGCCCTCTTCGCCGCTCTCTGGGCCAGCGTCCTGAAAAGAAAGGAGTTCAGATTGAAGCAAGTCAGATACAAGATAAAAACAGCAAGATTGAAGAACTACAAGAGCACCAAAGAAACTTACTCTTCTTCCTCCTCGTCGGAGCTGAGCGCGGAAAGATCAAAGTCCGGCCCCCCTCCGGTGCGGCGAGGCGGAGGAGTAGGATCCCTTGCCCGCTTGGCGGGGGCGGTGGCGGTGGCCCGGGAAGACCCCGCTCCAGTTGCCGCTGCTGCGTGAGGCGCTCCCGCGGCAACATTGCTTGCCGCGGAAGAGCGTGTCGCACGGCTCGGCGGTTGTTGACCCGGCTGCCGCCCCGCTACGTCCGCGGCCCTGCGAAGACGCCTTCTTGGCGGGGCCGGGGGCTCCGCCTGCGGCAAGCTTTCTGAAGGCTCGGGCTCTTCCCCGCCGGCCTCGCTCGGCTCAGCTTCAGAGCCGGCAGGCTCTTCCTCGCCAATGAACTCCGCGCGCTCGGCGAGGTTTGCCGCCTCTGCCGCTTCCGCCTCCTCCACAGTGAACCCGAACGCGCCCGCGGCAGCTGCGGCCGCAACCTCTTCCGCCCTAGTGGCGATGCGCTGCAGCTCCTCGTCGGTGGTGTCACGGGTGAGGCTCTTCTGCTCGTCAGCGCGGACCGGCACTTCTTCCAAGTTGTCGAAGAACGCTTGCACGACGTCATCCGCAGGCTCTTGCCAAGGTTGAACGATTCCGTGTGAATCGCACAATGGCATCATGGCGCGGATCCGGTCAAGCGAAGAATTATTGCACAATGGAACGACGCCCCTCGCCAGCGTGAATGGGTGCTGGGGATCGCGTTTGAACAACTCCAGGAGCATTGCATCCAGCTCCAAGACGGTGAAGTTGTAGTTGAGGCCCGGCCACAGCCTCATGATGTCCGCCGAGTTCTTGAATTCCCAGGCGGGCCTCCCCCTCTCCTGCAGGGGGGCGATGCGGCGGCGGAGGAAATCTGCGCCTACAGCGCCTACAGTGAGCCCGGCAAGCCTGAGGCGAAGGATCCTAGTGATGGCGATCTTCAGCCTCTCGTCTTCCGGGGCCACGTTGCTCCAGTCATTGCCGCGCACTATTGGAGCTTGGCGCACGGCGGTGAAGGGCTGCGGATTCTCCTCGACGATCCAGCACCACTCCGCTCTCCACTCCTCCCACTTGCTGCGGAGCTCACCCTCCAAGTACGCCTCCTTCTTGCCGACTCTCGAGATCCAGGCGATCCCTCCGGCAAGCAGCTCTCCTCTCTCTACCCGAGGCATGAAGAAGTGGCGGAAAAGGGCAACATTGGGGTGGACTCCAACAAAGTTTTCGCACAAATGTGCGAAAAGTGCCATGGTCAGAACGGCGTTGGGGGTGAAATCAAGGAGGCGGAGGCCGTAGGTGTTCATGATATCCCAGAAGAACTCCGAGAAGGGCGGGCAGAGCCCTCAATAGAAGAACAGTGCGAAGAATGGGTACCCGTTTGGAGCCAGTTCCGAAGCAGCGGCCGGGAGTACCCTCGTGCGCGGATGCGCACGCGTCTCTGTCGCCCAAAAGAGGTAGAAGTACTCCCTCAGCTCCTTCGCGCCGAGCTGGGGGGAGAAGATCGCCCGCTCCTTCCGCAGCGCCGCGAGCCGCTGCACCTCGGCCGACTTCACGCCCTTTCCCTTGTCGGCTTTCGGAGCCATGGCGGAGGTGGTGGGGAAGGTCGACGGCGTTGGTGATGCTGGTGGTAATGAGGGGCGGAGCGCTGCTCTCTCAGCTTCGAGAAGAAGGGGGGGAGCGGCGGAGGTTCGTGAAAATGGAGTAGTAGCAACCAGCGAGGGGGAACGAACTGCCCCTGTTTCCTCTGCTTATAAAGAGGGACGGGGCGGACGTTTCACCCTTCCGAATAAAGAACCACCCACAATCTCTCCCACGATGCCGCATTCAACGCGTGCCGTCAGGGGAGAGCGCGGTGGATACGGAGCAAGATTCGGCGTGGCCCAGTCCGCGTGTGCCGTGCCCTGTCTTGGGCCTGGCCCAACAGCGCTCGGCACCGTGTCTGGCCCAAGCCCGGGGGCTCTTGTCGGTGTACTAGAATAGGGGTACCCTAGTACCCCGAACTTGTGCACGGGCAGTTGCAGCACCCCGCGGCAAGGCTTGCCGAGCGAACGCCAAGATCCTCCGTGGTTCCCTTGGAGCCATTGAAGAACAAAGTATTTAAGCTCAGAAGACAAGGCCCTGGCAAGAGGAGCTTGCCGGGAAGGCCAACCAAGGCACTCCAAGGAACTTGCTGCGACGCGCCACGCGCTCCGGCAAGGCAACAAGGCCCTGGCAAGAGGAGCTTGCCGGGAAGACCAACCAAGGTACCTCGAGGCCCGGTGAGCGACAAGCTTCCGGACCCGACAAGATAACAGCAGCGGCAAGGCGCTTGCTGCGGCAGGCGGCCACTCTGTGCCCACGCTTCAGCGCATCCACCAACGTGTCGCTCTGCGGGCCTCTCCAGGCGCGCGTGGCGGGAGGCTGTGCAGCCAGCGGTGCGTAGAGGCATGCGAAGCTGATAAGATCGCCATCGTGGCAAACGGTGGCGCCCCTAACGGTCCTTTTCTGCACTGTTTGGGCGACTCAGACGGGCATTTAATGCCCTTGTCCCCTGCCGTCAGGGTTAGGTAGGGTGCACTGTACAAGTAACTGTACCAACCACCTCACTTTTTACATTTGTACCCTTCTCTGTGTTGCCACCTATCGGTGACCCCTTTAGCGTATAAAAGGAGGCCGATGCGCAACGTAGAGGGGGGGGGCGGGACAGGCTCGACAGGTTCGGAACCCAGAAAAACACTACGCTCTCTCTCTGGAGCAAGAACACAAGATAATCAAACAAGCAGCAGTAGGAGTGTTATCTCTCCGGAGAGCTCCGAAGCTGGGTAAACTGCTCGTGTGCTTCGCCTCGATCTGCCCTTCGTGTGATCTCCGCCCCCCGCCGAACCGAAAGGGGCTCGGTCCGCTGGCCCCATAGGTATTCGTGGATCAGTTTCCCCAACATAATTAAAACATAAAACCACATCTAAACAAAGGCTAGATGAATTATTTATTACTAAACAACAAAAAAAGCAAGGAACAAAAATAAAAATGGGTTGCCTCGCAACAAGCGCTATCGTTTAATACCCCTAGCTAGGCATGATGATTTCGATGATGCTCACATAAAAGATAAGAATTGAAACATAAAGAGAGCATCATGGAGAATATGACTAGAACATTTAACTTTAACCCACTTCCTATGCATAGGGATTTTGTGAGCAAACAACTTATGGGAACAATAATCAACTAGCATAGGAAGGCGAAATAAGCATAACTTCAAGATTTTCAATGCGTAGAGAGGAAACTTGATATTAATGCAATTCCTACAAGCATATGTTCCTCCCTCATAATAATTTTCAGTAGCATCATGAATGAATTCAACAATAACCAGAACCTAAAGCATTCTTTTCATGATCTACAAGCATAGAGATTTTATTACTCTCCACATAAGCAAAATTCTTCTCATCTATAGTAGTGGGAGCAAACTCAACAAAATAACTATCATGTGAGGCATAATCCAATTGAAAACTAAAATCATGATGACACTTTTCATGGTTATCATTATTGTTTATAGCATACGTATCATCACAATAATCATCATAAATAGGAGGCATGCTTTCATCATAATAAATTTGCTCATCAAAACATGGGGGACAAAAAATATCATATTCATCAAACATAGCATCCCCAAGCTTGTGGCTTTGCATAACATTAGCATCATGGGTATTCAAAGAATTCATACTAACTACATAGCACTCATGCTCATCATTCACATATTGTATGCCAAGCATTCTATGTAGTTCTTCTTCTAGTACTTGAGCACAATTTTTCTTACCATCATTCTCACGAAAGATATTGAAAAGATGAAGCGTATGAGATAAACTCAATTCCATTTTATGTAGTTTTCTTTTATAAACTAAACTAGTGATAAAACAAGAAACTAAAAGATTCGATTGCAAGATCTAAAGATATACCTTCAAGCACTCACCTCCCCGGCAACAGCGCCAGAAAAGAGCTTGATGTCTACTACACAACCTTCTTCTTGTAGACGTTGTTGGGCCTCCAAGTGCAGAGGTTTGTAGGACAGTAGCAAATTTCCCTCAAGTGGATGACCTAAGGTTTATCAATCCATGGGAGGCGTAGTATGAAGATGGTCTCTCTCAAACAACCCTGCAACCAAATAACAAAGAGTCTCTTGTGTCCCCAACACACCCAATACAATGGTAAATTGTATATGTGCACTAGTTCGGCGAAGATATGGTTATACAAGTGCAATATGGATGGTAGATAAAGGTATTTGTAGTCTGAAATTATAAAAACAGCAAGGTAAAAAGTAACAAAAGTGAGCGTAAATGGTATTGCAATGGTAGGAAACAAGGTCTAAGTTTCATACTTTCACTAGTGCAAGTTCTCTCAACAATAATAACATAATTGGATCATATAAATATCCCTCATCATGCAACAAAGAGTCACTCCAAAGTTACTATCAGCGGAGAACAAACAAAGAGATTATGGTAGGGTACGAAACCACCTCAAAGTTATCCTTTTTGATCTATCTATTAAAGAGTCCGTAGTAAAATAACATGAAGCTATTCTTTCCGTTCGATCTATCATAGTGTTCATACTAGAATAACACCTTAGCACACAAATCAACCAAAACCCTAATGTCACCTAGATACTCCATTGTCACCTCAAGTATCCGTGGGCATGATTATATGATATGCATCACACAATCTCAGATTCATCTATTCAACCAACACAAAGTACTTTAAAGAGTGCCCCAAAGTTTCTACTGGAGAGTCAAGACGAAAAAGTGTGCCAACCCCTATGTATAAGTTCACAAGGTGAACCCGCAAGTTGATCACCAAAACATACATCAAGTGGATCACGTGAATATCCCATTGTCACCACAGAAAAGCACGGCAAGACATACATCAAGTGTTTTCAAATCCTTAAAGACTCAATCCAACAAGATAACTTCAAAGGGAAAACTCAATCCATTACAAGAGAGTAGAGGGGGAGAAACATCATAAGATCCCACTATAATACCAAAGCTCGTGATACATCAAGATCGTGCCAAATCAAGAACACAAGAGAGAGATATCAAACACATAGCTACTGGTACATACCCTCAGCCCTGAGGGTGAACTACTCCCTCCTCATCATGGAGAGCGCCGGGATGATGAAGATGGCCACCGGTGAGGGATCCCCCCTCCGGCAGGGTGCCGGAACGGGCTCCCGAGAGGTTTTTGGTGGCTACAAAGGCTTGCGGCGGCGGAACTCCCAATCTATCTTCATCCTTGAAGGTTTTAGGGTATATGGACTTATATAGGTGAAAGAAGTCGGTCGGAGGATGCTCGAGGGGCCCACGAGACAGGGGGCGCGCCTAGTAGGTGGGCACCCCCACGCTCATGGCCACCTCGAAGCTTCCTTGACTTCAACTCCAAGTCTCCTGGATCACGTCCGTTCCCAAAATAACGCTCCCGAAGGTTTCATTCCGTTTGGACTCCATTTGATATTCCTTTTCTTCGAAACACGAAAATAGGCAAGAAAACAACAATATGGGCTGGGCCTCCGGTTAATAAGTTAGTCCCAAAAACAATATAAAAGTGTATAATAAAGCCCATAAACATCCAAAACAGATAATAATATAGCATGAATGCTTCATAAATTATAGATACGTTGGAGACATATCAGCATCCCCAAGCTTAATTCCTGCTCGTCCTCGAGTAGGTAAATGATAAAAGAAAGAATTTATGAAGTGTGAATGCTAGCAGGTGCACAAGTTTGATCAATGATAATTTCAATAACCTTTTCTAGCATGATTATATGTCATAACAGTAGTTCATCTCGTAAAACTTCTCACGAACAAGTAACAAACAATTCACATGTTAAAGCATAGACCATAAACTTTCTTGAAAGCTAGCAAACTTCATTCTCAGTCATCAAACAATTACAATTCATCTTATTTTCAGGAAGGGTCTATGTCAGAGCTTTGATTTAGCAAACTCCACATACTCAACTATCACATAATCTTCTACAATTGCTAACACTCATGCAATACTTATGGTTATGGAGTTTTTATCGGACACTGAGAAAGATAGGGGCTTATAATGTTGCCTCGGGACGTATTCACCTTTGGGTGATGTCAACAATAATAGTTCATGCTAACTTACATCCAATTGGATATATATATATATATATATATATATATCGAGATCTTTCCAACACGAGGTGCTTGCCAAAGGATAAAATGAAAAAGAGAAAGGTGAAGATCACCTTGACTCTTGCATAAAGTAAAAGACATAAAGTAAAAGATAGGCCCTTCGCAGAGGGAAGCAGAGATTTGCAAAGGTGCCAGAGCTCGATTTTGAAATAGAGATAAATAAGTTTGAGAGATATGATCTCATTGTCAACATAACAACCAAGAGTTCCCAATATCTTCCATACTACATACATTAAAGGCGGTTCCTAAATAGAATGGTAAAGATTTTACTCCCCCTCCACCAACAATCATCAATCCATGGCTTGCCCGAAACAACGGGTGCCTCCAACTAACATCAATCCTGGGGGAGTTTTGTTTGCAATTATTTTTGATTTGATTTTGATCTTTTGATCATGGGACTGGGCATCCCAGTTACCAGCCATTTTTCTCGTGAATGATGAGCGGAGTCCACTCATCGTGAGAATAACCCACCTAGCATGGAAGATATTGACAGCCCCTAGTCGCTACATGAGCGATTCAGGCATACAAAACAGATTATTGTTTGAAGGTTTAGAGTTTCACACATGCAAATTTACTTGGAACGGCAGGTAAATATCGCATATAGGTAGGTATGGTGGACACTCATGGCAAAAACTGGGTTTAAGGATATTTGAAGCACAAGTAGTATCTCTACTTGGTGCAAGGAATTTTGGCTAGCATGAGGGGGAAAGGCAAGCTCAACATGTTTGAATGATCCATGACAATATATTTCAACTGAGATGTGAGAAAACATGACGCATTGTGTTGTCTTCCTTGTCCAACATCAACTCTTTAGCATGTCATACTTAATGAGTGCTCACAATTATTAAAGATGTCCAAGATGGGTGCGGCTAATCTGCACCCGGGCTCATCTGCACCCATGCTTAGAAAAAAATTCAAAAAAAATACTAAAAAAATTCAAAAAATTCCAAACTTTTTTGTGGTGGTAGATAATTTGACGCGTGAGGTGCGCCCCGAAATTCAACTCATTTGAGCATCTGAGCAGCTCTCGGTAAAAAAGACAAAATCAGGGTCTGTAAAAATGTGTACTGTTCACGCACTGTTTTGACCCCGATTTCTCTTTTTTGCCGAGAGCTGCTCAGATGTCCAAATAAGTTGAATTTTGGGGCGCACCTCACGCGTCAAATTATCTACCACCACAAAAAAGTTTGGAATTTTTTGAATTTTTCTAGTATTTTTTTTGAATGTTTTGCTGAGAGGGAGCAGATGAGCCCGGGCACCGTTTTGAGTTTCTCGTCCAAGATAGTATATTTATATGTGAAATCTCTCTTCCTTCGATATTCTTTCATGAATTGTTCAAATAACCAATACAATGCTTGCTAACCTTCAATAAATTTACAACCTCTACTTCTTAGATGTGAAGTCATTACTCCCCAAGGGATAAGAAAATTAAACATATATAATTTCAGATTTATGACATTCAACTCATTCAACCATTTACTCATAGGATATAAGTGAAGCACACGAGTAAATCACAAACTACTCCAAAAATATATAAGTGAAGATCAATGAGTAGCTAAATAATTGTGTAACTATGTGAAGACTCTCTCTCATTTAAGGATTTCAGAACCTGCTTTTTTATTCAAACAGCAAGCAAAGCAAAATAAATTGACATTGCAAGGATAGCATAACTCATGTGAAGAAGCAAAAACTTAGGTTCAACCGATACTAACCGATAATTGTTGAAGAAGAAAGGTGGGATGCCTAACAGGGCATACCCAAGCTTGGATGCTTGAGACTTCTTGAAATATTATCTTGGGGTGCCTTGGTCATCCCCAAGCTTGAGCTTTTGTGTCTCCTTAATTCGTTTTATATCACGGTTTCCCAAAATCTAAAAGCTTCATCCACACCAAACTCAACAAGAACTCGTGAGATAGGTTAGTACAAACCAATGCAAAAACCTTATCATCTTCTACTGTAACAAATCACTATAATTATTATTCAATATTGCATACTAAATGTCTCTTCATATTTAATACTCCTATCCTCAAATAGAATCATTAAACAAGCAAACATATGCAAACATAACAACAATCTGCCAAAACAGTATAGTCTGTAAAGAATGCAAGATTCATCATACTTCCCTAACTCCAAAAATTATAATAAAAATACTACGCTGTAGAATATTTATCAGAACTCATTATGCAAAAACATTCAACATTATATCATTCTCTGACTTTTCTAGGGAATTTTTGCAACAGCAGTAAACTTCCTGTTTTGAAACAACATGTATACTTGCAAAATAAGCATGGTAAAGGCTATCCTTGACATTTTTATTGAAAATATAGAAGTAAAACATTATTCTAAATAACATAAATCAAATACTAATAAAAGAAAATGACGCTCCAAGCAAAACACATATCATGTGGTAAATAAAGATATAGCTACAAGTAAAGTTACCGATGAACGAAGACGAAAGAGGGGATGCCTTCCGGGGCATCCCCAAGCTTAGGATCTTGGTTTTCCTTGAATATTACCTTCAGGTCCCTTGGGAATCCCCAAGGTTAGGCTCTTGCCACTCCTTATTCCATACTCCATCGAATCTTTACCCAAAACATGAAAACTTCAGAACACAAAATTCGTCAGCTCTGTTAGGAAAAAAAAATCACCACTTAGGTACTGCTGTGAAATCATTCTAAATTCATATTGGTGTAATATCTACTGTATTACAACTTATCTATTGTTCATACCCTCCGATACTACTCATAGATTCATCAAAATAAGCAAACAACACATAGAAAACAGAATCTATCAAAAACAGAACAATCTGTAGTAATCTGTATCATTCTAATACTTCTGTAACTCCAAAAATTCTTAAATAAATTGGTGAACGTGAGGAATTTGTCTATTAATCATCTGAAAAAATAATCAACTTAAAATCACTCTCCAGTAAAAAATGACAGCTAATCTCATGGGTAGTAAAATTTCTGTTTTTTACAGCAAGATCATAAAGACTTCACCCAAGTCTTCCCAAAGGTTCTACTTGGCACAAACACTAATTAAAACATAAAACCACATCTAAATAGAGGATATATGAATTATTTATTACTAAACAGGAACAAAAATCAAGGAACAAAAATAAAAATGGGTTGCCTCCCAACAAGCGCTATCATTTAATGCCCCTAGCTAGGCATGATGATTTCAATGATGCTCACATAAAAGATAAGAATTGAAACATAAAGAGAGCATCATGAAGAATATGACTAGCAAATTTAAGTCTAACCCACTTCCTATGCATAGAGATTTTGTGAGCAAACAACTAATGGGAACAATAATAACCTAGCATAGGAAGGCAAAACAAGCATAACTTCAAGATTTTCAATGCATAGAGAGGAAACTTGATATTATTGCAATTCCTACAAGCATATGTTCCTCCCTCATAATAATTTTTAGTAGCATCATGAATGAATACAAAAATAACTAGAACCTAAAGCATTGTTTTCATGATCTACAAGCATAGAGATTTTATTACTCTCCACATAAGCAAAATTCTTCTCATCTATAGTAGTGGGAACAAACTCAACAAAATAACTATCATGTGAGGCATAATCCAATTGAAAACTAAAATCATGATGACACTTTTCATGGTTATCATTATTCTTTATAGCATATGTATCATCACAATAATCATCATAAATAGGAGGCCTGCTTTCATCATAATAAATTTGCTCATCAAACCTTGGGGGACAAAAAATATCATATTCATCAAACATAGCATCCCCAAGATTGTGGCTTTGCATATCATTAGCATCATGGGTATTCAAAGAATTCATACTAACCACATTGCATTCATGCTCATCATTCACATATTTTATGCCAAGCATTCTATGTAATTCTTCTTCTAGTACTTGAGCACAATTTTTCTTACCATCATTCTCACGAAAATATTGAAAAGGTGAAGCATATGAAACAAACTCAATTCCATTTTTGTAGTTTTCTTTTATAAACTAAACGAGTGATAAAACAAGAAACTAAAAGATTTGATTGCAAGTTCTAAAGATATACCTGCAAGCACTCACCTCCCCAGCAACGGCGCGAGAAAAGAGCTTGATTTCTAGTACACAACCTTCTTCTTGTAGACGTTGTTGGGCCTCCAAGTGCAGAGGTTTGTAGGACAGTAGCAAATTTCCCTCAAGTGGATGACCTAAGGTTTATCAATCCGTGGGAGGCATAGGATGAAGATGGTCTCTCTCAAACAACCCTGCAACCAAATAACAAAGAGTCTCTTGTGTCCCCAACACACCCAATAAAATGGTAAATTGTATAGGTGCACTAGTTCGGCGAAGATATGTTGATACAAGTGCAATATGGATGGTAGATAAAGGTATTTGTAATCTGAAATTATAAAAACAGCAAGGTAACAAGTGCAATATTTTTGGGACTAATCTATTAACCAAGAGCCGTGACAGTTCCTGTTTTTCCCTGTTTTTGAGTTTCACAGAAAAGGAATACCAAACAGAGTCCAAACGGAATAAAACCTCCGCGATGATATTTCTTGGACAAGAAGACAACCAGGAGACTTGGAGATAAAGTCGGAGGAGGCACGAGGCGGACATAAGGACGGAGGGCGCGCCCAGGGGGTAGGTCACGCCCCCCACCCTTGTGGGCCCCTTGTGCACTTCCTGACCTAATTCTTTCGCCTATATATTCCCATGTATCCCCAAACCAATAGAGGCATCCACGAAAACACTTTTTCACCGCTGCAAACCTTTTGTACCCGTGAGATCCCATCTAGGGGCCTTTTCTAGTGTCATGTCGGAGGGGGATTCGATCACGGAGGGCTTCTACATCAACACCATTACCCTTCTGATGAAGCGTGAGTAGTTTACCTCAGACCTACGGGTCCATAGCTAGTAGCTAGATGGCTTCCTCTCTCTCTCTTTGGTTCTCAATACCATGTTCTCCTCGATGTTCTTATGGATCTATTCGATGTAATACTTTTTTGTAGTGTGTTTACCGAGACCTAATGAATTGTGGATTTATGATCAGCTTATCTATGAATATTATTTGAATCTTCTCTGAATTCTTATATGCATGATTTGGTATCTTTGTAATTCTCTTCAAACTGTCTGTTTAGTTTGGCCAACTAGATTGGTTTTTCTTGCAACGGGAGAAGTGCTTAGCTTTGGGTTCAATTTTGTGGTGTCTTTTCCCAGTGACAATAGGGGCAGCAAGGTACGTATTGTATTGTTGCCATCGAGGATAAAAAGATGGGGTTTTCATCATATTGCTTGAGTTAATTCCTCTACATCATGTCATCTTACTTAATGCATTACTCCGTTCTTCATGAACTTAATACTCTAGATGCATGTTGTTCTTCATGAACTTAATACTCTATATGCATGCTGGATAGCGGTCGATGTATGGAGTAATAGTAGTAGATGCAGGCAGGAGTTGGTCTACCTGACACGGACGTGATGCCTATGTTCATGATCATTGCCTTAGATATCGTCATAACGTCGCGCTTTTCTATCAATTGCTCGGCAGTAATTCATTCACCCACCATATTATTTTCTATCTTGAGAGAAGCCTCTAGTGAAACCAATGGCCCACGGGTCTATTTTCCATCATATAAGTTTCCAATCTACAGTATAAGTTTCCGTTCTACTATTCTTGCAATCTTTTACTTTCCAAACTATTAACCAAAAATACCAGAAATATTTACTTTATCATTTATCTATCTCTATCAGATCTCACTTTTGCAAGTAACCGTGAATGGGATTGACAACCCCTTTATCGCGTTGGGTGCAAGTTTATTTGATTGTTTGTGCATGTATTTAGTGATTTGTGTGTGGTCTCCTGCTAGATTGATACCTTGGTTCTCCAATTGATGGAAATACTCATCTCTACTTTGTTGCATCACCCTTTCCTCTTCAAGGGAAAAATCAATGCAACCTAAAGAAGTAGCAGTGGCGCCCCCCCCCCCCCTTTCATTTCTCCCTTAAGGAGGGGAAGGAAGGAGGGACATGCCCTCTGCCCTTTCCTTTCCCTAGGGTTGGACGGCCTAGTCGAGGGGCGCACCAGCCCCTTGTGGGATGGTCTGTCCCCTCCTTGGACCATTAAGCCCAAATCTTTCGCCGGGGGTGCCCGGAACCCCTTCCGGTGACCCAATATGAACCCGGTAGCCTTCGGAACACTTTCAATGTCCGAATACCATCATCCTATATATTAATATTTATCTCTCAATAAGTGCGAGACTCTTCATCATGTCCGTGATCTCATATGAGACCCCGAACAACATTCAGTCACCAAATCACATAACTCATGTAATACTATATCGTCATCGAATGTTAAGCATGCAGATCCTATGGGTTCGAGAACTATGTAGACATGACCGAGACACCTCTCCGGTCAATAACCAATAGCGGAACATGGATGCCCATCTTGGATCCTACATATTCTATGAAGATCTTTATCGGTCGAACCGTTATGACAACATACGTAATTCCCTTTGTCCATCGGTATGTTACTTGCCCAAGATTCGATCATGGGGATCTTCATACCTAATTCATATCATTACCGGCAAGTCTCTTTACTCATTCTGTAATACATCATCCTGCAACTAACTCATTAGTCACTTTTCTTGTGAGGCTTCTTATGATGTGTATTACCGAGAGGGCCTAGAGATACCTCTCTGATACTCAGAGTGACAAATCCTAATCTCGATCTATGCCAACCCAACAAACACCTTCGGAGATACCTGTAGGGCATCTTTATAATCACTCAATTACATTGTGACGTTTGATAGCACACAAGGCATTCCTCCGGTATCCGGTAGTTGCATAATCTCATAGTTGAAGGAATATGTATTTGACATGAAGAAAGCAATAGCAATAAAACTAAACGATCAATATGCTATGCTAACGGATGGGTCTTTTCCATCACATCATTCTCCTAATGATGTGATCCCATTCATCAAATGACAACACATGTCTATGGTTTAGGAAACTTAACCATCTTTCATTAACGAGCTAGTCTAGTAGAGGCTTACTAGGGACATGGTGTTTTGTCTATTTATCCACACATGTATCAAGTTTCCAGTTAATACAATTCGAGCATGAATAATAAACATTTATAATGATATAAGGAAATATAAAATAAAAACTTTATTATTGCTTCTAGGGCATATTTCCTTCCGTCTCCCACTTGCACTAGAGTCAATAATCTAGTTCACATTGCCATGTGATTTAATACCAGTAGTTCACATCTTTGTGTGATTAACACCCATAGTTCACATCTCCATTTGACCAACACCCAAAGGGTTACTAGAGTCAACAATCTAGTTCACATCACTATATGATTAACACCCAAAGAGTGCTAAGGTGTGATCGATTTTGCTTGTGGGAGAAGATTACTCAATGGGTTTGCCACATTCAGATCCATATGTATTTTACAAATTTCTATGTCTACAATGCTTTTCATGGAGCTACTCTAGCTAATTGCCCCCATGTTCAATATGTATCTAGATTGATACTTAGAGTCATCTAGATCAGTGGCAAAGCTTGCATCAACGTAACTCTTTACGACAAACTCTTTATCACCTCCATAACCAAGAAAAATTTCCTTAGTCCTCTTTAAGGTAACTAAGGATAATTTTGACCAATGTCCAGTGATCTATTCCTGGATCACTATTGTACCCCCTTTCCAAACTCATGGCAAGGTACACAACAGGTTTGGTACACATCATGGCATACTTTATAGAACCTATGGCTGAGGCATAGGGAATGACTTTCATTCTCTCTTTATCTTTTGCCGTAGTCGGATTTTGAGTCTTTACTCAACTTCACACCTTACAATACAAGCAACAAATCCTTCTTTGATTGATCCATTTTGAACTCCTTCAAAATCTTGTCAAGGTATGTACTCATTGAAAGTCTTATCAAGCGTCTTGATCTATCTCTATAGATCTTGATGCCCAATATGTAAGCAGCTTCATCGAGGTCTTTCATTGAAAAATATCTTATTCAAGTATCCTTTTATGCTATCCAGAAATTCTATATCATTTCCAATCAACAATATGTCATCCACATATAATATCAGAAATTCTACAGAGCTCCCACTCACTTTCTTGTAAATAGAGGCTTCAGCATAAGTCTGTATAAAACCATATGATTTGATCACCTCATCAAAGCGTACATTCCAACTTCGAGATGCTTGCACCAGTCCATAGATAAATCGCTTGAGCTTGCACACTTTGTTAGCACCTTTAGGATCAACAAAAACTTCTGGTTGCATTATATACAACTCTTCTTTGAGAAATCTATTAAGGAATGCAGTTTGGACATCCATTTGCCAAATTTCATAATCACAAAATGCGGCAATTGCTAACATAATTCGGACTGACTTAAGCATCGCGACGGGTGAGAAGGTCTCATTGTAGTCAACACCTTGAACTTGTCGAAAACCTTTTGTGACAAGTCGAGGTTTGTAGATAGTAACATTACCATCATCGTCAGTCTTCTTCTTGAAGATCCATTTATTCTCTATAGCTTGTCGATCATTGGGCAAGTCCACCAAAGTCTACACTTTGTTCTCATACATGGATCCTATCTCAGATTTCATGGCCTCAAGCCATCTGTCGGAATCTGGGCTCATCATAGCTTCTTCATAGTTTGTAGGTTCGCCATGGTCTAGTAACATGACTTCCAGGATAGAATTACCGTACCACTCTGGTGCGGAACGTGCTCTGTTCGAACTATGAGGTCTAGTAGTAACTTGATCTCAAGTTTCATGATCATCATCATTAGCTTCCTCTCTAGTTGGTGTAGGCATCACGGGAATGGTTTTCTGTGATGAGCTACTTTCCAATTCGAGAGAAGGTGCGATTACCTCATCAAGTAATACTTTCCTCCCACTCACTTCTTTCGAGAGAAATTCCTTCTCTAGAAAGGTTCCATTCTTGGCAACAAAGATCTTGCCTTTGGATCTGTGGTAGAACGTGTACCTAATTGTTTTCTTGGGGTATCCTATGAAGATGTGATGCTCCAATTTGGGTTCGAGCTTATCAGGTTGAAGCCTTTTGACATAAGTGTCGCAACCCCAAACTTTAAGAAACGACAACTTAGGTTTCTTTCCAAACCTCAGTTCATATGGTGTCAACTCAACAGATTTAGACGGTGCCCTATTTAATGTGAATGCGGCTATCTCTAATATATAACTCCAAAACGATAGTGATAAATCGGTAAGAGACACAATAGGATGCACCATATCTAATAAAGTATGGCTACAACGTTTGGACACACCATTACGCTATGGTGTTCCAGGTGGTGTGAATTGTGAAAAAATTCCACATTGTTTCAAATGAAGGCCAAACTCGTAACTCAAATATTTGCGTCAACGATTAGATCATAGAAACTTTATTTTCTTGTTACGATGATTCTCTACTTCACTCTGAAATTCTTTGAACTTTTCAAACATTTCAGACTTGTGTTTCATCAAGTAGATATACCCATACCTACTCAAATCATTTGTGAAGGTGAGAAAATAATGATACCTGCCGCGTGCTTCAACACTTATTGGATTGCATACATCAGTATGTATTATTTCCAGTAAGTCATTAGCTTGCTCCATTGTTGCAGAGAACAGAGTTTTAGTCATCTTGCCCATGAGGCATGGTTCATAAGTATCAAATGATTCATAATCAAGTGACTCCAAAAGTCCATCTGCAGGGAGTTTCTTCATGCGCTTTACACCAATATGACATAAACGGTTGTGCCATAAATATGTTGTACTATCATTATCAACTTTGCTTCTTTTGGCATCAATATTATGAATATGTGTATCACTACGATCGAGATTCAATAAACCACTTTGGGTGTATGACCATAGAAGGTTTTATACATGTAAACAGACCAACAATTATTATCTGACTTAAATGAATAACTATATTGCAATAAACATGATCCAATCATATTCATCCTCACCGCAAACACCAAAAAACATTTATTTAGGTTCAACACTAATCCCTAAGGTAGAGCGAGTGTGCAACGGTGATCATATCAACCTTGGAATCACTTCCAACACACATCGTCACCTCGCCCTTAACTAGTCTCTGTTCATTTTGCAACTCCTGTTTCGAGTTACTAATCTTAGCAACTGAACTAGTATCAAATACCCAGGGGTTTCTACGAACACTAGTAAGGTACACATTAGTAACATGTATATCAAATATACCTCTGTTCACTTTGCCATCCTTCTTATCTACCAAGTATTTGGGGTAGTTCCGCTTTTCATGACCATTCCGCTTGCAGTAGAAGCACTCAGTTTCAGGCTTAGGTCCAGCTTTGGGCTTCTTCACGGGAGCGGCAACTTTCTTGCCATTCTTCTTGAAGTACCCTTTCTTTCCCTTTGCCCTTTTTCTAGAAACTAGTGGTCTTGTTAATCACCAACACTTGATGCTCTTTCTTGATTTCTACCTTCGTTGATTTCAGCATCGCGAAGAGATCGGGAATCATTTCATCATCCCTTGCATATTATAGTTCATCACAAAGTTCTAGTAGCTTGGTGATAGTGACTAGAGAATTTTGTCAATCACTATCTTATCTGGAAGATTAACTCCCACTTTATTCAAGCGATTGAAGTACCCAGACATTCTGGGCACATGCTCACTAGTCGGGCTATTCTACTCCATCTTGTAGGCAAAGTACTTGTCAAAGGTCTCATACCTCTCGACACAGCCATGAGTCTAAAATACCAATTTCATCTCTTGGAACATCTCATATGCTCTGTGGCATTTCAAAACAAATTTTGGAAGTCACGGTTCTAAGCCATAAAGCATGATGCACTAAATTATCAAGTAGTCATCATTATGAGCTTGCCAAACATTCATAAGGTCTGCATCTAATCCTACAATAGGTCTGTCACATAGCAGTGCATCAAGGACATAATTCTTCTGTGCATCAATGAGGATAATCCTTAGATCACGGACCAAATCCGCATCATTGCTACTATCATCTTTCAACTTATTTTTCCTAGGAATACATCAACAAATAAACGGGGAGCTACATCGCGAGCTATTGATCTATGACATAATTTGCAAATACTATCAGGACTAAGTTTATGATAAATTAAGTTCAATTAATCAAATTACTTAAGAACTCCCACTTAAATAGACAACCCTGAAGTCTTCTAAGTGATACGTGATCCAAATCAACTAACCCATGTCTGATCATCACATGAGATGGGGTAGTCATCAATGGTGAACATATCTATGTTGATTATATCTACTATATGATTCATGTTTGACCTTTCGGTCTCTAGTGTTCCGAGGCCATGTTTGTACATGCTAGGCTCGTCAAGTTTAACCCGAGTATTCCGCATGTGCAAAACTGTCTTGCACCCGTTGTATGCGAACGTAGAGTCTATCACACCCGATCATCACGTGGTGTCTCAACACGACAAACTGTCGCAATGGTGCATACTCAGGGAGAACACTTATACCTTGAAGTTTTGGTTAAGGTTTCATCTTATAATGCTACTGCCGTACTAAGCGAAATAAGATGCATAAAATATAAACATCACATGCAATCAAAATATGTGACATGATATGGCCATCATCATCTTGTGCTTTTGATCTCCATCGTCACCGGCTCGACACCTTGATATCCACTGTTGCGTCATGGTCATCTCGCCAACTATTGCTTCTGCAACTATCCCTAACGCATAGTGATAAAGTAAAGCAATTACATGGCGTTCACATTTCATACAATAAAGAGACAACCATAAGGATCCTTCCGGTTGTCGACAACTTTTAGAAAACATGATCATCTCATACAATAATTTATATGACATCATGTCTTGACCATATCACATCACAACCTGCCCTGCAATAACAAGTTAGACATCCTCTACTTTGTTTTTGCAAGTATTACGTGGCTGCTACGGGCTTCGAGAAAGAACCGTTCTTACCTACGGCACAAAAACACAATAGTGATTGATCAAGTTTGTTGTTTTAACCTTCAACAAGGACCGGCAACAGTCAAATTCAATTCAACTAAAGTAGGAGAAATAGACATCTGCCAGCCACCTTTATGCAAAACTAGTTGCATGTCTGTCGGTGGAACCGGTCTCATGAACGTGGTCATGTAAGGTTGGTCCGGGCTGCTTCATCCAACAATACCACCAAATCAAAATAATACATTGGTGGTAAGTAGTATGAAAATCACCGCCCACAACTCTTTGTGTTCTACTCTTGCATATCATCTACGCATAAACCTAGCTCTGATACCACTGTTGGGGAACGTAGCATGCAATTTCAAAAAAATTCCTATGCTCACGCAAGATCTATCTAGGAGATGCATAGCAATGAGAGGGGCAGAGTGTGTCTATGTACCCTCATAGACCATAAGAGGAAGCGTTTAACAATGCAGTTGATGTAGTCGAACTTTCTTTGCCATCCAACCCATCGACTACCGAAGGTACGACACCTCCCCGTTCAGCACACGTTCAGCTCGGTGATGTCCTCGCCTTCTTGATCCAGCAAGTTGGTGAGGTAATGGATAAGTTTCGGTAGCACGAAGTCCTGGTGAAGTGATCTCCGCAGGTCTTCGCCTAAGCACTGCAAAAATATGACTAAGGGGGTAAACCGTGGAGGGGGGCTCCGCACACGGCTAAGATTATGTCGTGGGTGTGCTAGGCGCCTCCCTCCTCATATATATAGGTGGTAGGGAGAGGGGAGAGGTCAAGCTGGCTCCCCAAGTGGGGCCAAATCCCACTCGGCTCCTGCCCTGGTTTGGCCTCCCCCTTCCTTGCATAGGCGCTAGGGGAAGGAAGGGGGAGGTGCCCCCATTTGCTTTCTCCCTGAAGGAGGGGAAGGGAGGAGGGACTTTCCCTCCCCCTTTCCTTTCCCTAGGGCTAGCCGGCCTGGTGGAGGGGCGCACCAGCCCCTTGTGGGCTGGTCTGTCTAACTTGGCCCATTAAGCCCATATCTTTTGTCGGGGGTGCCTGGAACCCCTTTTGGTGACCCGATATGTACCCAGTACCCTCTGGAACACTTCCGATGTCTGAATACCATTGTCCTATATATCAATCTTTACCTCTAGACCATTTCGAGACTCTTCGTCATGTCCATGATCTCATCCGGGACTACGAACAACATTCGGTCACCAAATCACATAAGTCATATAATAATACATCGTCATTGAACATTAAGTGTGCGGACCCTACGAGTTAGAGAACTATGTAGACATGACCGAGACACCTCTACGGTCAATAACTAATAGCGGAACCCAGATGCCCATATTGACTCCTACATATTCTACGAAGATATTTATCGGTTGAACCGTTATGACAACATACGTAATTCCCTTTGTCCATCAGCATGTTACTTGCCCGAGATTCGATCGTTGGTATCTTCATACCTAGTTCAATCTCTTTACCGGCAAGTCACTTTACTCGTTCCATGATACATCATCGCAACTAACTCATTAGTCACTTTACTTGCAAGGCTTCTTATGATGTGTATTCCGAGAGGGCCCAGAGATACCTCTCCGATACTCGGAGTGACAAATCCTAATCTCGATCTATGACAACCCAACAAACACCCTTGGAGATACCTGTAGAGGATCTTTATAATCACCCAATTTTGTTGATAGAACACAAGGCATTCCTCCGGTATCCGGGAGTTGCATAATCTCATAGTAGAAGGAATATGCATTTGACATGAAGAAAGCAATAGCAATAAAACTGGACGATTAATATGCTACGCTAACGGATGGGTCTTGTCCATCACATCATTCTCCTAATGATATGATCCCATTCATCAAATGACAACACATGTCTATGGTTTTGGAAACTTAACCATCTTTGATTAACGAGCTAGTCTAGTAGAGGCTTACTAGGGACATGGTGTTTTCTCTATGTATCCAGAAACATGTATCAAGTTTCCGGTTAATACAATTCTAGCATGAATAGTAAACATTTATCATGATATAAGGAAATATAAAATAACAACTTTATTATTGCTTCTAGGGCATATTTCCTTCAGGATCTTCGTGCCGCTGAGATGGTTGGCCGGTAGCTCACTAGCTCCCAAGTTCCTCTAGTTTCGCTAATCTTGCACTGAGCTTATGCATTTTGCTTGCTTCCTCTTTCTTATTTCACCCTCGGCTTCTGTAACCAACGCTATCGGGAAACCCATGGAATTGAGCCTGATGTGCCTCGTGTCCGTCCAGGGTGTTCAGGATTCTCGAGGGCCTCTGATAACTCGTCCTTCTCTCTGTCGGGAATGAATGTCCTTTCCTTTACTAACCTGATTGCTTCCTCAAGCTTCATGATGGGTATTGCAAGTTGATCATTTGTCCAAACACACTTCCCTGATTCTGGGTCCAAAGTTCCCCCAACCACAAAGAACCAAGTCCTTGTCCGATTTGGCCAATGCAATGTCACTGGTTGAACCCCTTTAGCAAGAAGGTGTTGCTCAGCTTTGTCCCACAACGACTGAGCTTTGCTGTAGCCACCTGCTGTGGTATGGTGATACTTCTTCTTTGCAGCATTTTGCTTGTTTGTCAATGACCATGCTTACCCTCGTCCGATTTCTTGTAGGCCACAAATGCGTTTCAGTGATCTCTTATCTTCTCCTATTGACCGATGAATTCTGGAGTCTCATCTTTCTCGGCAAATTTTTTGTTCAACTCTTTCTTCCAGTTCTTGAATAGTTCTGCCATCTTCTTAAGAGCAAACGCCTTGACCTTTCGCTCTATAACTGGGTTATTAGGATCCTCCTTGGTGGTAGGCTGAAATTTGTCATCATCGAGGTCTAAAGATCATCTTTCAGTCCATCCTGGACATACGAAACTTTAGGGTCCTTCTTCTTATTCCATTCTTGATGATGATCGGGACGATGTCCCTAACAACAACTCTGCACTGATGTACAAATGTGTCCTTGGTCCGCTTGGGAGCAATCGGTTGGCCATCTTTCACAACTTCTGTGATCACTAACTGTCGGTGTCAAAACCGGCGGATCTCGGGTAGGGGGTCCCGAACTATGCGTCTTAGGATCAATGGTAACAGGAGACAAGGGACACGATGTTTTACCCAGGTTCGGGCCCTCTTGATGGAGGTAAAACCCTACGTCCTTCTTGATTGATATTGATATTGTGGATGTTTACAAGAGTGGATCTACCACGAGATCAAGGAGGCTAAACCCTAGAAGCTAGCCTATGGTATGATTGTTGTACATCTATCGACTAGCCTGGCCTCGGTTTATATAATGCACCAGAGGCCTAGGATAACAAGAGTTCTAGCCGAATACGCCAGTGGGGGAGGAGTCCATGTCTTGATCGCCAAGTCTTGTGGAATCTTCCTTGTATGCGGCAACTGTCCGGACTGGCCCATGAGTATACAGCCATGGGGATCCTCGGCCCAATCCAACTGATCGGGAGACGACGTGGTGAGTACCCCCTAGTCCAGGACACCGTCAGTAGCCCCATGAACCGGTCTTCAAGTTGGGGACGCTCCTCGATTCTTCCGAACTGTTCTTCATCTTCGGTCGCCGGTCTTGAAAACTGGTTCAACAAATCTTCTCATCTTCTATCTTGAGGATCGCCGAAATGCATTCGACGAGTTTCGCGTTGGGTATCCGAGGAGCCCCGTTAAGTTTACGGCCTTTATCAAAACCTTGTTATTTTTATGCCATGCCTCGGGTTTGAAGTTGTTCCCAGGTGGCAACATCCTCTTGCGTCCGAGCTCCAACACCGGACTGCATTCGAGGTATCCTTTGCAGCCGAGCACCAATGCCGGACTGCTTCCCAGCTCTAACGCCGGACTATGTATCCGAGCTCCAACGCCGGACAGTATCTGAGCTCCAACGCCGGACTATGTATCCGAGCTCCAACGCCGGACTGTGTATCCGAGCTCCAACGCCGGACTGTATCCAAGATGTCATAGATCATCTTGGTCCAAAAAAGTTTGAAGGAGTTTAGCCGAGCTTAATGCCAGAAATGCCCTCTAAGGAGCCAGCCACTTGCATCCGAGCTATATGTCGAACCGCTTCCGAGGTGGTTAAGCACCTCGGTCATGGGCTGATTTTTGGTCAATGTTTTTTATTGATGTAATTTATTCTCTGACGAGATATATAGCCAGTAGCCCTCAAGGTATGTATCGGTCTAAAACCCGAGATGCACCTGAAGGATGACATAAGACCGCTGATCCCCGTAGCCGCTGAGACTCAGGTTGATTTGCAAAATCGGTCTGAGGATCAAGTCCTAGCTCGGCAGAATACTTCAGGACACAAAAAGCGGCGTGCTCAGTCCTCGAGACTCGGGTTGGGTGCGGCCGACCAACCTGAGGATCAAAATCTCCTCAGAAACTGTATTGCACTTAAGATTTTCTGCATAGAACAAGCAATGCAGTAGCCCCCGAGACACTGGTCGGGTGGCAACACCAGATCACGGGATCAATGTGCCCCTTTAATATTTGTAAATAATAAGCCCGAAGCCCAGTAGCCCCCGAGCCTTAATGCGGGCACGGGAGGCCGAATTAAGGATCAATATCCATAGTAAAATCACAAATTATGTGTAATGACTCTATGTATCCAAGTACTTTACGTCATTAATGCTCGGATCCGCATTGTACAAAACTTTGTTGACCGACCATCGGCTTCCACCTCCTCGGCCAATAGCCGATGAGTGTTTGTCCTACTTTATAAAGCCTTTATGAGGGCAAAGATTTACAACAAACAAGGCAATCTGGCCATACGGTTTTATAAACAAAGGTACGCGGAGAGACATGTTATATTACTGTTTAACAGAAGAAATGTCTTCCAGAGAAAATAGTCCCGCTATCGGTTCCTTTCTTTGGGTTGTCATGCTAAGCATGATCATGAAACCTCTGCTCCAATGTAAGAGCAAAATATCGAGGATTTAGTTTGGGAGGCCAGTTAATAGCCCCCGATAGTGTTCGGCGACAGTCGAGGTCAAGCCGGAAACACTTCGGCCAATGAATGGCCCATCATTTAATATAGTCATCGGATTGCTGACCAGTTTACACCTATTGTGACAGTCAGTTCTCGGCTTTCTCCACTGAGGTGCTTGACCCTGCGAGCTGGAAGCACAATCGCAGTGGTTCTCCCTTTGCACACCTAGCCGAACAAAGCGGAACGTAGGAGGCAAGCGCGGGAGCCGGGCAACCCAACTATTGACCGCAGACACAATTCGAAACTGATGCATATATAGCAATATCCGAGAATGTTTTTGCCGAATCTCAAAAGGTGTCCGGCGTTGCACTGCGAGACTTGTGCTGAAAACACACAAATAGTTTAAAAGTGCCATGGGCTCGAAAAGCCAGAAAACTTATTCAAAAGGTTAATGTCCGAACTAGATCAAGTGTTCGGTGCCAATCCGAAAATTGGACTTTAGAAAAAAAAGGTGCTTCTGTCGTGCTTTAACATGACACATCCTATCTCAAGACTCCAAGCGGGTCAGCCTACGGCTTCAGTCTCCCATCCCGAAGGCAGAGTACTTCTCATTAGGCCAGTTTAGAAAACTAAACTCTAGCGGTTTTGAGAGAGAAATTAGGCTCCCGGCTAGTGACCGCACACTTGTGTCGAGAAAAGGAGTGATAAATAATAATAAAAACTTTGCAATGACTAAGAAGAAAATCACTTATTATGAAACGGCTCAAATAAACATAAGAGCCCCCAAGTGACTTGGGTAAAAGTTGACTATATAATGTAAGGTGACATGTAGAATGCCTTCTAGCTGGATTGTAGATCGTTTGTCGTAGCAGACCTTTTCGCTTCAACCTCTGGACCCAATAGTCCGGAGTGTGTCCGAATACCCTCGTGGTTATAAAAACCGAGGCATGCGTGGAGACCAGGCGTAGGGGTCATTAGTGCTTTATCAGACAAGTGCCCAACTAGTTATGTTATATTACATGGTTAGTAAGAAACATCTTCCAGGGAGAATAGTTCCGTTAGGCGTTCCTTTCCCTGGGAGGCATGCCCTAAAGTGCATGTCCGGACTACGAAAAGAGCAGAAAAACATCTGGGGGCAGGTAAATGAATAGGTAAGAAATCATCTTTTAGTTCACCGACCGAGTATTCCCTTAAGAACGCTAGCTTTCGGCTTCACCCAGTCTGAGGTACACATCCGGCTGACCCGGCAGTAACAATCATAGAGGTGCTCCCTTTACCACCTAGCCGAACAATCGGGAATGTAGGGGTAAGCACAGGAGCCAGGCAACCCAGCTTGGCCAAAACTTAAGTCATATCGATGCATATAATGGTGAATAAAAGGTACATGCGGAAGTGTGACACATGTGTTGGGCATAAAGCCCGAATTAATAAGCTTCTGTTAAAGAAGCCCCCAGGTATAATGAGAACGGGTAGCGCGTCAAGTATGTGCAAACAAAGTTTGGACAAGGAAAATTTTTACAAGCAACTTTTTTTCCAAAAAAGTATAATGCTTGGTCGAACCGAACACAAGTTAGAAATTTAAAACTTTGAGCATGAAGGCAACTTAGCTGGTTAATGTGTTCGGTATTGACGACGTGGTCCGAGCTTGATGCGGGACAAGTTTCCATCCCCCAAGCCGGTCCCGAGGTGGCGGAGCAAAGAGCTCGGCACTCCGAAGTGGTGACATAGCACGGCCAATGCAGGACGGCAGAGTGATGCCGAAGTCCCTGGCATGGGGTAATGAAGTGCTGATGAAGCCCCCCGTCCAGCCGAGGTGACGTCAAAGGATATAGTCCGGCTGGATCATTTTCCTGTGCACAAAAGATAGTGCAAACCAGAGATAATAATAATAATAATAATAATAATAATAATAATAATAATAATAATAAATCATTGCATAATGAATAATTTATGCAAAGTGAGTAATAAAAGAAATATGGCCTGGCGCCGAAGTCGATGTCGATGCAGGTCGTCGGTGTAATGCAATAAAGGCATGGAAAAGCCTGGATTCACAGGTCGGTCCGAGTTCTGGATGCGACATTCGCCGGACTATGTACGGAAACTGACTGAACCATCATGCAACCATCGATAATGCGGCCACCATTTGATAGACCTGTGTGCATATGATGGACAAACCAGAGTAATAATTCCTTGGGAAAAATTAACCCAAACAAGCAAAAAGAAATACTAGGATTAATAGCACCTGGTTTATTTGTTGTAGCAATCCGAAGGAAGGTGATTCCCAAAATTGGGACTCGATCCGAGCACCCATCGCCTGGTCGTCTAGTGACGTCGAAGTGTCCGGAGTAGGTTGGTGAAGAGATGGCGAAGCCCCTGGTCCAGCCGAGATGTCGAAGTAGGTCGGCGTGATGGACACCGGCTTGAAGAAGCAATAGTGCGACCCTGCCGATGCAGGTCGTGACGTGGTCGATGCCGGCTTGATGAAGCGACCGTGCGGCGATGCCGGTATGCCCGCTCCGTGTAATCCGTAGGGCGGCGATGTTGGTGATGATTTATCCTTCGCGATGCCGGACTATTGTTCGGCTGGCCGAGATGATGATCCGAAGAGATTGAGCTCGGCTCGACAAAGCGGCGACGTGTCTAACGCAGGTTGGCCGTCGTGGAGCAATATTGCCGGACTACCAGCATGATGTTGAAGATCATGTTCAAAAGATCTTAAAGTTAGTGGGATGTGTTCGGGAACAAAACACAATACCCCGCACAAAACTTCCTTCAAAAAGGATGTCCGAAATCCCGTTCATAAAAAAGACGAACTCGTGTCGGATTCGTTTTCACGCAGAAGACAGATCCAAAAAGTGATGCACTAATCGGAAGTTTCCCGGAGGTTGGACGGTCGGATTGAGCTGAATTTTTGGCAGGTGGTAGATAAGGGAATTCCGCAGAAAATCAACGGTTGGATCCTCCAAAGGACATCCGAGCTAGACGCTGGATACCACGCCCTAAACTTGTCTGGATTCTCGTCCAGATTTAACAGGGCTCCAGTATATCGGAGATTGCCGGAGATTCCTCCATCGGAACTCGACGAAATTTTTGCAGGGTTGTTGTAGACTTAATTCCGCATAATTCCACCGAAGTAATCGTTTAGGAGACACTCGAGGAGGCGGTGGGGGCGGATACAAGTTTGTTGTCCAGAAAAACAGCACGGTCGCCTGAGGGCAATGTTGACGTTGAGCCCCCGAGTTCCATGGATGACTCCTCCATGATCTTGATAGAGATCGGAGTTGTTGTTGATGAAGACCTTCATCCCAACATGACGATCGGAGGTAGGGCGTAGTCCTCGGTCAAGCCGAGGTGACCAGTCGAGCTGGTGACGAAGAAGCCGACGTCGCAGTTGACTTGCAGTCGAGCCATTGATCCTTTCGCCGATCACACAGCAGAACTCTCAATGAAAGCACCAATGTCGGTGTCAAAACCGGCGGATCTTGAGTAGGGGATCCCGAACTGTGCGTCTTAGGATCAATGGTAACAGGAGACAAGGGACACGATGTTTTACCCAGGTTCGGGCCCTCTTGATGGAGGTAAAACCCTACGTCCTTCTTGATTGATATTGATATTGTGGATGTTTACAAGAGTGGATCTACCACGAGATCAAGGAGTCTAAACCCTAGAAGCTAGCCTATGGTATGATTGTTGTATATCTATCGACTAGCCAGGCCTCGGTTTATATAATGCACCAGAGGCCTAGGATAACAAGAGTTCTAGCCGAATACGCCAGTGGGGGAGGAGTCCTTGTCTTGATCGCCAAGTCTTGTGGAATCTTCCTTGTATGCGGCAAATGTCCGGACTGGCCCATGAGTATACGGCCATGGGGATCCTCGGCCCAATCCAACTGATCGGGAGACGACGTGGTGAGTACCCCCTAGTCCAGGACACCGTCACTAACCTTTCATCCTGGTGCAACCCTTCTTCGGCCCTCGTCTCCTTACAGAAGTTTGGCTCGATCCGGAGGGCTAAAAGAAGAAAGAAGTGTTAATATATATACATACAAAACAATTAATGCATCAAGTTAGCACAGGCTTAATATATCTATACCTCTCCGGACTTTGCAACAGTTAAGGCTCCCTCGACATTCGTCACCAGAGCCGTCATGATCTCTTTCCTCCACCATTCGTTCACCGGAGCCCTCATGATCTCCTTCCTCCTCCATTGGATCACCGGAGCCGTCATCCTCTCTTTCCTGACCATCGGTGTCATTGAGACACGACAAGGTGATATCACCTCCGTCCTGGATTATATCCCCCAACAACTCTTCTTTTTCTAAGTCTCTGTCCATAGTTTCTGCAAATATTACAACATGGAAATATACAAACATGAGAGATGGATTAGTGGCAAACATGGACTTAATATCATAACAAGGAAACATATGCATATGAGAAATGGATTAGTGGAAACATCATGCAAAGTTGACAAGTTTTATAACAGTCAGTTTCAGACGATCGTCGAGGAATCGTCCCCGTTCATGTTTGATGAGTCGTCCTATCTTTCGAGAGAGGATACTTTGTGGACCGCCTCTCTCATGGTTGTCAAGGATACTTACGGACCCCCCCTTCATGTCGAAGTTATCAGGGATATGTTGAATTCCCGAGAGAGTTAGGGGTGTTATAATGCGACACTACACGATATAGCTAGGTGAAGGGGGATAACATCCGAGAATGTTTTCCCGAAGTCTGCATTTTTGGGCAGACGAATCGGAGGGGGACGATTCCAGGTTCGCTATGCTAGCTTCCTGTGACAGATGAACGGAGGGCATATTCGGATTTGTCATATTCTTCTGATCAATTTTCATATGTAAATTATTTTCATCGGAGTTACGGTTAATTTTGTACGAATTCCTAAAGTTTTACCAATATTTTCTATATACATCCATCCATACATACATACATATACATCTACATTATATAAACACTAAGCATCTACATATACATCTACATTATATATACACTAAGCATCTACATTATATATACACTAAGCATCTACATTATATATACACTAAGCATCTACATAAAAATAAGCATAATTAATAAACATATACATGCCCGCAAAAAATAAAAATAAACATACATACATCTATCATATATCAGGGGAGCTCACAGCGGGGGCGGCGCGGGCTCGGGGGAGCTCGAGGGCGGCGCACGCGAGCTCGTGGGAGGCACGGGCTCAGGGGAGCTCGGGGGCTGCGCGGGCTCAGGGGCAGCGGCGGTGATGGCGGGCAGGGGCGTGGCGACGACGAGGCAGGGTTTGAGGCGACGGGAGCAACGTCGACGAGGAGCAGCCTGGCGATGTCGGTGAAGAAAGAACCGATCTTTCAAGAAACTGCGAAGTGTTGCTTACATAGAAAAAGCATTAGTCCTGGTTGGTGTCAACAACCGGGATGAAAGGCCTCCCTTTCATCCCAGTTGGTGACACCGACCGGGACAATTTCAGCAGCCCAAAGGGCAGGAAGTAGAGACCTTTGGTCCCGGTTGGTGGCTTGAACGACCAACACGAATGCTGGTGGCTCGAACCGAGACGAAAGGGTGGCATTCGTCTCGGTTCAATCCACCAACCTGGACCAATAGCCTGGCACAATGGTGTCGAAAGATTAGTCCCACCTCGCACCTGTTTATAAGCCTCGCCGCAGCTACAGTTTTGAGCTCCTCTCTAAAGCAGGCCCGTGTGTGCCGAATGAACCTGTAACTGCCCTATGGGGCCTACTTGCCCAGCGGGCCTGCATCCTAGCCCAACTACTAGTTGGGTTTCTAGTCATCTGCAGGCCGTCGTGGCCTAGTAGGTGGGCAAATTTTTTCCTGTTATTTTAGTTTGCTATTAAAAATTTTAACAAAAAAACTTTATGAAAATTCTTTTTGCTATTAAAGTTTTTTAACAAAAAAGACTTTGATAATATTAGTTGCATAAATTTTATATAATTTTGAGTTAATATTATTTTAAGAATAACTAGAGGTTTAAAAAAGCTTTTTAGTTGATTCTCTTGATATTGAAGAATATTATAGTTTTGTTTTAGTTGATCATAAAAATATATTTTAATTGATTCTTTTTAGTTAATGTTTTAATTGATTCTTTTCGGTTCATTCTTTTTAGTTAATATTTTAGTTGATTTTTTTATTTCATTCTTTTTAACAAATAAATACTTTGATAATTTTAGTTAATATTATTTCGATTCTTTTTAGTTGATT
>NC_057804.1:613718369-613740578 GCF_018294505.1 Triticum aestivum | reverse complement strand
CATTTAACTGATTCTTTTTAGTTCATTCCCTTGTGCTATTAGAGTTTTATAGAAGCTTTTAAGTTCATTATTTTTGCTATTAGTTCATTCTTTGAGCTAAATGACCCTGAATTTGTAAAGCACTACAAATGAACTCTAAAAAGTTTTAAAGTTGGCATGATATCATAATTTCACCCACATAGCATGTGCTAAAAAGTTGAGAGGGTTACGACAAAAGCTGGATGCACTTCATGTACAAAATTCTTTTGAAGTATCACGGTTACGAACAAAAATTCATCTGTTACGAAGGGATTTCATTTTTTTGAAGTTATTTCAACTCCAAACTTTTTGTGCGTTTGACATGCACCATTCAAAGCCACATCATCAATTTTCAACCCTTTCTGACTCCATTTGGTTTTTTTCATGCATTTACTGATTTTTTTAGCTAAATGACCCTGAAATTGAAAAGCACTACAAATGAACTCTAAAAAGGTTGAAAGTTTGCATGGTATCATCATTTCAACCACATAGCATGTGCTAAAAATTTGAGAGGGTTACGGAAAAAATTGGATGCATTTCGTGTACAAACTGGACTATCTATTTCGAAGTATCAGGGTTTCCGACGAAAACTCATCTACTACAAAGGGATTTCGTTTTTTCTTTACATAATAAAATCCATCATGAGAGCCATCATCAGAATAGTTGTGGAGAGAAAGTCTTCACTTTTACTTCGCGTGTGTCCCTTGCTTATTTCGCCGTAACCATGGATAATCTTCATCGTTTAACAGGGTGCTTGGGTCAGTCTTCACTTTGAGGGGAGGAATTTCATGTAACTTGTCATAATCTTTAGACATGTCTGTCTTGCCCTCCACTCCCACCATGTCTCTTTTCCCTGAAAGAACTATGTGGCGCTTTGGCTCATCGTATGATGTATTCTCTTCCTTATCTTTTCTTTTTGTCGATTTGGTAGACATGTCCTTCACATAGAAAACATGCGCCACATCATTTGCTAGGATGAATGGTTCGTTTGTGTACCCAAGATTGTTCAGATCCACTGTTGTCATTCTGTACTATGGGTCTACCTGTACCCCGCCTCCTGACAGATTGACATGTTTGCACTGAAACAAAGGGACCTTAAAATCATGTCCATAGTCAAGTTCCCATATGTCCACTATGTAACCATAATATGTGTCCTTTCCCCTGTTGGTTGCTGCATCAAAGCGGACACCGCTGTTTTGCTTGGTGCTCTTTTGATCTTGGGCGATCGTGTAAAATGTATTTCCGTTTATCTCGTACCCTTTGCAAGTCAATACAGTCGAACATGGTGTCCTGGCCAACGAGTACAACTCATCTCCAATAGTGGTGTTACCCATGAGATGTGTTTGCAACCAACTGCCAAAAGTCCTGATGTGTTCACATGTAATCCGGTCGTCACACTGCTCCGGGTGTTTGGAGCGTAGAATATTCTTGTGTTCATTGACATTAAGGGTCACCACAAGGTAGAATTCTGTAGAACTGTGTATTGCGCTTGAGCCCAAGAATTCTCGTCCCTACATATTATTGTGTCCGCTCCTAGTGTGCCTTTTCCAGTCAGTCTCCCCTCATACCGCGGTTGAGGGACACCAACCGGCTTAAGGTCAGGAATGAAGTCAACACAAAACCCAATGACCTCCTCTGTTTGCTGGCCCATGGAGAGGCTTCCTTCTGGCCTAGCATGGTTATGAACATATTTCTTTAAGACTCTCATGAACCTCTCAAAGGGGAACATATTGTGTAGAAATACAGGACCCAGAGTGGCAATCTCATCGACTAGATGAACTAGGACGTCTGTCACGATATTGAACAAGGATGGTGGGAACACCGGCTTGAAACTGACAAGAAATTGCACCAAATCATCCTTTAACCTTGGTAGAATTTCTAGATCAATTACCTTCTGAGAGATTGCATTGAGGAATGCACATACCTTCACAATGGCTAATCGAACGTTTTCCGGTAGAAGCCCCCTCAATGCAACCAGAAGCAGTTGTGTCATAATCACGTGGCAGTGATGAGACTTTAGGTTCTAGAACTTTTTCTCTGGGATATTTATTATTCCCTTTATATTGGACGAGAAGCCAGATGGGACCTTGATACTGAGCAGGCATTCAAAGAAGATTTCCTTCTCTTCTTTGGTAAGAGCGTAGCTGGCAGGACCTTCATACTACTTTGGATGCATGCCGTCTTTTTCGTGCACATGTTGCTGGTCCTCCCGTGCCTCCGGTGTATCTTTTGTCTTCCCATACACGCACAAGAAGCCTAGCAGGTTCACACAAAGATTCTTCATCACGTGCATCACGTCGATTGCAGAGCGGACCTCTAGGTCTTTCCAATAGGGTAGGTCCCCAAATATAGATTTCTTCTTCCACATGGGTGCGCATCCCTCAGCGTCATTCGGAATAGATTGCCCGCCAGGACCCTTTTTATTGGGGATATAACTCCGAGGTATGACCCACCCAGGAGGGGCCAGGTTATGCCGTTGGCGGGTCAGTATGGAGAAGTCCAAGGAGTCCCAAGGCATGAAGATGGCGGTCCATGAAGGCAGGCCCGGACAGAGCCCAGAACCGGGCCTATGAGCCGCCATATGATAACTTGTCTTGTAAGGCAATGATTAGTTACAAACCGAGCCGGTCACGATGTGTGAACAGGACGGGACTCTATAAGCCACCAGGTCCCAACCCGTGTATATAAAGGTGAGACCCGGCGGTGGGTTAACTGAGGGAAAACAAGCAATCGAGAACTAGATCAAGCGTATTCGCTCCCTTGTAAATGAGACCCAAGCAATACAACTAGAAGCAGGAGTAGGCTTTTACCTCCAGGCGAGGGGCCGAACCTGGGTAACTCTTTCTATCCTTTGTCCCGTTCAACCCCTTCAAGCTAACCTAGTTGCGATGGCTTCACACCTAAGTCCTTTCACTAGGACATCTTTCATGACAAAACCACAACAGTTGGCACCCACCATGGGGACATAGCATGATGGTTTTGAGTTCTTAAAGGGCAGCTTCGCAGGGCTCAAGGGATACGCCATGGGCCGAATGACCAAGAGCCGCCGTGGCAAGATCTACATCGACGACTCTGGCTGGGGTCCTGAGGCCGACTGAATCGAGTATGGGTATCGGGTCCCCTTCGGCGGAATTCAAGTCTTCATCGGCAAGATCGGCTAATCAGATCCTGAGCCAGTCGCTTGCTCCGACACCGTTGAAACGGCTCAGCATGCGAGACCCGGCAAGGCTAAACCCGCCCAAAAATGTGCCTTTGTTGGTTTCATCCATGGGATGGATCTTGAGGAGGACTCTTTGTTCGGTGGAGAGGCGGCCATCTATTTAGGTGATGAGTCCTCAACCGGCGAGACCGATTCAATCTATCGAATGCAAGACGGCGGGCTTGGGGGTTATTCCGATGGTGACGGTATTCCAGACTCCTATGAGCTACCAAGCAGGGCAGCTATCTTCATGGCCGGTATGCAACAGGCGCTGAATTCATCAACCACTGCAGCTATGACTTCTAGTTCAACGGCCGCTGCAACGACCGGGGCAAGTGTCCCTGTGTGCTCGCCGCCTCAGGTTTTATCCGAGCTCTTGGAGGTTTTGGCAACTTTTTTAACTACAGAGTAACCCCGGCGACTCAGGCACAACATAAGGTGGACATTGCAAAATTGGGAGATGAGATAGCTTAGGCTAAGGAGGAGCTCAATGCTGAGAACGCCAGGATGGCAACGGAACGAGTCACTTTGGAACACGAGTCTTAGCGAGTACGTGTTGAGGCTTTTTGTTTAAGCCCAGACAAGAATGCATCAAACGCCATCTTACGGAGGAGGCATCAGAGTCGTTTGCCTCCACAAGTTAAAGGAAGGAACCTCTTCATCACGCCCTGCGCAGGGACAAGTAACCCGCTCGGCGTGACCCTGGCCCCTGAGGCGCGTGTGACCGGAGCAGTGGCTCAGCCCCACACGGCAGACCCACCCCGTGTAGATTTAACCCCACCTCAGCAAGTCCCAGCACCTTTGGGTCACTTCTCTAACCCGTTGAATAACATGATTACTGCGGCCTCACGGCTAACGGCTCTTCCGGTGGAAGGCGAGTCTCCTATGGTGGTCGAGGCCCGGAAGGCTGTGGAGCTTCTTCAGACAACGGTAGCTCAGCAGGCGGCTTACTCCTACAGCCACGATCTAATTCACTCAACTCCGCATCAGAGTCGAAGTTACCGCCTGCGCATTGAATCGCTGGTGGTTTCCAATAGTGAACGGCACCGAGGTCCGCCCCGTGGTAATCATGATGTCCAAGACCAGGCGAATCAGGCACGTGCACGCCAAGAGGCAGAGCTGACGGCTCAGCTGGCGGCTCTTCCACAACCTCAAATAAACCCTTCCATGTGTATAGAAGCTAGGGTGACCCCTAGGTTAGTTGGAGTGCCCCGTCTGGTGTCGGCTCTGCGAAATGAACGTCTACCTAAAGATTTTAAGGGTCCTCGTAAGGTTCCTAACTACACAGCTGATCAACCGCCTGAGGCTTGGATTGATAGTTACGAACTAGCCATGAAAATGTTAGATGTTAATGATGTTGTGTGCGCCAAGTACTTCACCATGATGTTGGACGGGCCGGCTCGGACATGGTTGAAAGGTTTACCCCCTAATTCTGTCAACTCATGGGCGGAGTTGAAGGCGCGTTTTATTCAGAATTTCAAAGACATGTGTAAACAGCCTCTGGCGATTATTGCCCTAGACACGTGTATCCAGTGTGAGGATGAGTCAACCAGCCACTGGGTCCGCTGGGTCTCAGCCATTATTCACTCATCGGACAGCAACAGCGCTAGCTCAACTGTCCTAATTTTGGAGAAGAATTGTCGGTTTGTCCCCATCAAACAGAAATTGGGGCGGCTTAAGCGTCACTGCAGTGACATGGGAGAGCTCATGGCAGCTCTCATCAAATACGCCGACTCTGACAATACCAAAGATCCAGGGTTTGATGAGGAGAAGTATAACAAGGGGAAGAAGAACAACAATGGAAAAGGGCAGCAGCCGAATATGACAGGTCATAACCAGGGTGGTAATGGTAAGCGCAACCAGCCTGACAGCTGGTCAGATTTCATGGCCAATACAAGTACACAGTATAATGGCCCACGTCATAAGGGAGGGCCACAACCTTGTACTGGAGGGTCAAAAGTCAACCTTGAAGTAGAATTGAACCGGCCTTGCCCCAAAGCATAGTTATCCAGATAGACCACCGACCCACCTATGGAAATATTGTTTTATCATGAAGGAGTTTATGAGCTCCGGTTTTCCTCAGAACAACAATAACAACAATGGCCCGCACGGCGGGTCAGGATCCGGCTCACACGGGTCCGGATTTGGAGGTAGTGGCTCAAATTCTGGTTTTCAAGGTCAAGGCAATCAAAGCGACTTTAACTAGCAGCCCAATGAGGGCAATCAACAACAACAATCAGGGTATCAGAGTAATCCAAAGCAGCTTAGCAGTGGCCAATATCATTTCTTCACCACAAGCCCGTGTAAGCGAGATCAGAAGGTCCATAAGCGAGCAGTAAGTGCAATTGAGCCAGCAGTACCTCAATACATACGATGGTCAGAGCAGCCAATTGTGTGGAGCCATCAGGATCACCCGCCTTGGGTTGATAATCCGTGTCAGTTGGCATTGGTTGTGGCTCCTCAGGTTGGAGGCTACAAGTTCATTAAGGTTGTCATGGACGAAGGCAGCTGTATCAACATCCTTTATTATGATACTTTTCACCGAATGAATTTGATAGACAAAGATCTTAAGCCATCCTCTATAGTCTTTCATAGGGTGGTACCTGTAATTCAGCCTACCCAGTTGGTAAGATCGCTTTAGAAGTAGATTTTGACAATGAACATAATTACAGGGCAGAGACATTAGCTTTTGAAGTTGTCAAGATCAAAATCCCCTATCACGCTCTGTTTGGACGACCGGCTTATGCCAAGTTTATGGCATGGCCTTGTTATGTGTATCTGCAGCTTAAAATGTCGGGACGCAAGGGTACCATCATAGTGCATCGTGACAAGAAAATAGCCCTAGAATGTGAAGAAGGCGATGTTGCTTATGCTGAGTCTGTCTGTGCAACGGAGGAGCTGAAGTTTTAAAAAGAAAATGTTGACCCGGCAGAAATGACCCCCTAGAAGAAGCCAACAACAGAACATGACCCTTTGTTGAAGGTTAAGTCAGCAGACGACACCAAACAGGTTGACTTCGTCCCTGGCGATTCATCCAAACAGTTCATTATTGGGGCTAATATGGATCCGAAATAGGAAAGTGCACTCATCAAGTTCATCCGTGAGAACCGAGACTTCTTTGCATGGAAGCCTTCAGACATGCTAGTTGTACCGAGGGAACTCGCTGAGCACACTCTCAATATCGATCCAAAATTTAAACTGGTCAAGCAATTCCTCCGTCGTTTTAATGAGGAGAGACGTAAGGCCATTAGAGAAGAGGTGGCCCGGCTCTTAGCAGCTGGGTTCATTGTTGAAGTTTTCCACCCTTAGTGGTTGGCTAACACGGTGCTGGTAATGGAGAAAAATGGCACTTGGCGCATGTGTGTGGATTACACAGACCTTAATAAGGCTTTTCCAACTGATCCCTTTGCTCTTCCCCGTATTGATCAGATCATAGATGCTACGGCGGGTTGTGAGCATTTGTGTTTCCTGGACGCTTATTCTGGATACCATCAGATCAAGATGGCAGTCAAAGACCAAGACAAGACGACTTTCATCACACCTTTTGGAGCTTTTTGCTATGTCTATGCCTTTTTGGCTTAAGAGTGCCCATGCGACTTATCAGCATTGTGTGCAGAACTATTTTCGCAGTCAAATTGGACGCAATGTTCATGCCTATGTGGATGATATTGTTGTGAAGTCCAGAAAAAGGAGACTTTGTTGGATGATCTGAAAGAGGCATTTGATAATCTCCAGGTTTATAAGATGATGCTTAACTCGGCCAAACGTATTTTTGGTGTGCCTGCAGGCAAGCTCTTGGGATTTTTGGTCTCAGAGAGAGGCATTGAAGCTAACCCGGAGAAAATTAAGGCTATCACTTCACTAGCTAAGCCGGTGTGCGTCAATGATGTTCAACGTCTAGCGGGTCGTATTGTAGCTTTAAGCCGGTTTATAAGCTGCCTGGGAGGGAAAGCTATTCCTCTGTACCAGATGATGAAGAAAACAGATCATTTTGTTTGGAGTGATTCTGTTAACGAAGCGTTTGAAGCACTTAAGAAGTAGCTGACTGAGCCGCTGGTTCTTGCGGCTCCTATTGAGAAGGAACCTTTGCTATTATATGTGGCAGCAAATAGTAGAGCCGTCAGCGTGGCAGTTGTGGTGGAAAGGAAAGATCTAGATAAGGAGTATCCAGTTCAAAGGCCGGTTTATTATTTGGGAAAATTTTGTTTTTGCCACTCTAGATTTTGCCAATTTTCCTTATGCCACTCTAGATTTTTACATTTCACTTTTGCCACTCTTAGTTTTTGACAGCTATCACAACTGCCATTCCCGTGGCAAAAACAAAAATTTCAGAGTGGCAATTGTGATAATTGTCAAAAGCTAAGAGTGGAAAAAATGAAATGAAATTATCTTGCTTTTGCAACAGAATGGCGATTGTGATAATTGTCAAAAACTAAGAGTGGCAAAAATGAAATGTCAAAATCTAGAGTGGCATAAGGAAAATTGGCAAAATCTAGAGTGGCAAAAACAAAATTTTCCCTTATTATTTCAGTGAGGTCTTAATTGAGTCAAAACAGAGATACCCACATTGGTAGAAGTTAGTATATGGGGTGTTCATGGCCAGTCATAAGTTGAAGTAATATTTTCTTGGTCATCCCATTATTGTGGTCAGCTGACGTCTCCAATGTATCTATAATTTTTGATTGTTCCATGATGTTATATTATCATTCTTGGATGTTTTACAATCATTTTATATCATTTTTTGGTACTAACCTATTGACATAGTGCCCAGTACCAGTTGTTGTTTTCTGCATGTTTGTTACACCGCATGAAATCAATATCAAATGGAGTCCAAACGCAACGAAACTCCTGGAGGATATTTTTGGGCCAGAAGACATCCAGTGGGCCAAGGAAGCACCTGTGGGGTGGCTTGAGAGGAGCAGCACCCACCAGGGCATGTGAGGAGGCCCAGGCGCGCCCTGGTGGGTTGTGCGCACCTCGGGTGCCCCTAAACCGCCTCCTTTCTCTGTAAATACCCCCAATATTCTAGAAACCCTAGGAGAGTCGACGAAAATCAATTCCAGCCGCCGCAGAGTCCAGAACCACCAGATCCAATCTAGACACCGTCATGGAGGGGTTCACCACTTCCATTGGTGCCTCTCCGATGATGCGTGAGTGGTTCTTTGTAGACCTTCGGATCCGTAGTTAGTAGCTAGATGACTTCCTCTCTCTCTTGATTATCAATATAATGGTCTCTTGGAGATCCATATGATGTAAGTCTTTTTGTGGTGTTTTGTTTGGATCCGATGAACTTTGAGTCTATGGTCAGATCTATGTTTTTATCCATGATAGTTATTTGGGTCTTCTTGATCTCTTATATGCATGATTGCTTATAGCCTTGTATTTCTTCTCCTATATTTGGGTTTTGTTTGGCCAACTTGATCTATTTATCTTACAATGGGAAGAGGTGCTTTGTAGTGGGTTCGATCTTACGGTGCTTGATCCCAGTGACAGAAGGGGAACCGACACGTATGTATCGTTGCTACTAAGGATAACAAGATGAGATCTATATCTCCGCAATAGATAAACGGATCTCGTCTACATCATGTCATTGTTCTTATTGCATTACTCCATTTTCACATGAACTTAATACACTAGATGCATGTTGGATGGCGGTCGGTGTGTGGAGTAATAGTAGTAGATGCAGGCAGAAGTCGGTCTACTAATCTTGGACGTGATGCCTACTAATCTTGGACGTGATGCCTACTAATCTTGGACGTGATGCCTATATAATGATATTTGCCTGCATATCGTCATGATTATTTGAAGTTCTATCAATTACCCAAAAGTAATTGTTTTCCCACCGTTTGCTATTTTTCTCGAGAGAAGCCACTAGTGAAACCTACGGCCCACGGGTCTCTTTTCATCATATTTGCCTTTGCGATCTATTTTCCTTTGAATTTATTTTCAGATCTATTAAACCAAAAATACATAAATACCTTGCTGCAATTTATTTGTTCCGCGATCTATTTATCCTATCTACCACTTTTACCTCACGTTATTTGCCTATCCTGAGGCGCCGTACCCAAAAGGGATTGACAACCCCTTTAACACGTCGGGTTGTGAGTATTTGTTATTTGTGTGCGGGTGTTGTTTATGTGGTGTGACGAGGTTCTCCTACTGGTTCGATATCCTTGGTATCATCACTGAGGGAAATACCTACCGTCACTATACTGCATCATCCCTTCCTCTTTGGGGAAATACCGACGTAGTTCTAGCAGACACCAAAAGGAATTTCTGGCGCCGTTGCCGGGCAGGATCTCCAACATCAACCAGGTTCCGAATCACAAATCTCATCTCCTCGCAATTTACATTATTTTCCATTTGCCTCTCATTTTCCTCTCTCCCACTTCACAGAAATTTGCCGTTTTATTCACCCTCTTTTTGGTTCGCCGTTTTCTTGTCAGATCTGTTTTTTAGTGCAATCTTGTTGCGTAGTCATCATGACTCAAGAGAACACCAAGTTGTGTGATTTCTCAAATACCAACAACAATGATTTTATTAGCACTCCAATTGCTCCTCCCGCCACTAGTGCGGAGTCTTGTGACATTAATACTGCTTTGCTGAATCTTGTCATGAAAGATCATTTGCTGGTACTCCTAATGAGGATGCCCTGTCCCATCTTAACACATTTATGGAATTATGAGATATGCAAAATAAAAAAGATGTGGACAATGATTTTGTGAAGTTGAAATTATTTCCGTTTTTTGCGAGATCGCGCAAAAATTTGGTTTTCTTCATTGCCTCGCAATAGTATTGATTCTTGGAGCAAGTGCAAAGATGCTTTTATCACTAAGTATTTTCTGCCCGCAAAAATTATTTCCCTTAGAACCAGATCATGAATTTCAAGAAACTTGAACATGAGCATGTTGCACAATCTTGGGAAAGGATGAAATTGATGCTAAGGAATTGCCCAACTCATGGGTTAAATCTTTGGATGATCATACAAAAGTTTTATGCGGGGTTGAATTTTGCTTCTCGTAATCTTTTAGATTCCGCCGGGGGGGACTTTCATGGAAATTACTTTGGGTGAAGCTACTAAATTTCTAGACAATATTATCGCAAATTAATCGCAATGGCATACCGAAAGAGCTCCTACTAGTAAAAAAGTCAATTCGGTAGAAGAAATAAATTCTTTGAGTGAAAAAGTTGATGCTCTTATGAAGTTGGTTGCTAATAAAAGTGCTCCTATTGATTTTAATGATGTGCGTCTACTTTGATTGAGCAAAATAGTGATGCCATAGATGTGAATTTTGTCTCGCGAAACAATTTCAATAACAATGCTTATAGAGGTAATTTTAATCCTAGGCCTTCTCCTAGTAATTCCTCTAATAAGTATGGTAATTCCTATGGTAATCCCACCTATAATAATAATAGGAACACCTCTGATCTTCAGAGCAATATTAAATAATTTATCAATATGCAAAAGGCTTTCAACACTTTGATAGAAGAAAAGTTGAATAAAATCGATGATTTGTGTAGAAGTGTTGATAGAATTTCTCATGATGTAGAAACTCTCAAGATGAAAAACTTTGTGCCTAAGGTAGAAGGGTCGACTAAAGCTCTTTATGTTTCTATGGATGAAAGTAAGAAAAAGAACCGCTATGCTTAGAGCTAAAAGAGAATTTTTAGAAAGAGCGTTTTCTAGTGATAACTATCATAAAAGTGATGAAGATCTTAAAGTGATTGGAGTTTCTTATATTTATTCTTTGTTTAGTAAATTTAATATTGATGAAAAAGGTACTAGAGAAGAGTCAACTTTAGTTAGAAGGCCTACCTATGATTCGGAGGGTGAAAATCTTGTTGAAAAATTGATAAAAGTGGGTTTGAAGAGGTCAAGACTTTAAATAGTGATGTGCCCACTATTTTGGATTACAAAGACTTTAATTATGATAGTTTATATTTGGTTGATTGTATTTCTTTGTTGCAATCCATGATAAATTCATCCCATGCTTATGAACAAAATAAAGATTTTACTAAACATATTGTTGGTACCATGATGAAAGCTTTTGAAGAAAAGTTGGAATTAGAAGTTTTAATTCCTAGAAAATTGCATGATGAATGGGAACCTACTATCAAAGTCAAGATTAAAAATAATGAGTGTTTTGCTTTATGTGACTTGGGTGCTAGTGTTTCTACAATTCCGAAATCCTTATGTGATGTGCTTGGTCTTACCAATATTGGATTTAAATTTGCACTTGGCGGATTCTACTATTAAAAAGCCTATGGGAAGAATTCATTATGTTCTTATTCTTGCATATAAGAATTATGTGCCCATAGATTTTATTTTTCTTGATATTGATTGCAATCCATCTTGTCCAATTATTCTTGGTAGACAGTTTTTGTGTACTATTGGTGCCGTGATTGATATGAAAGAAGGCAATATTAAATTTAAATTTCCACTAAGGAAGGGAATGTAACACTTCCCTAGAACTAGAATTAGGTCACCATATGAATCAATCATGAGGGCATCTTATGGATCTAGAACTAAAGATGACCACACTTAGATCCTACATGTTATGCCTAGCTAGGGGCGTAAAACGATAGCGCTTGTTGGGAGGCAACCCAGTGAATAAAATTTATTTTTGCTTTTTGCTTCCTGTTCTTGAGTGTTAGCACAATCATGCTACTTTTATAATTTTGTTTTTTTTTGTGTTTTAATTAGTGTTTGTTCCAAGCAAGGCCTTTGGGAAGACTTGGGTGAAAGTTTATTTGATCTTTCTGAAAAACAGAAACTTTTGCGCACGAGATTATTTTTCATTTTTATTAGAAGAGTGCTTTTGAGTTGATTCTTTTCGCATAGGATTAATATACAAATTACTCACGTACACCAATTTATCGTAGAATTTTTGGGTTTACAGAAGTATTCGAAATATTCAGATTGATACATACTATTCTGTTTTTGACAGATTTGGTTTTCTTTGCGTTGCGTGCTTGTTTTGATGATTCTATGGTTTTCTTTGATGATTTTTTTCCATAGAAAAGTTGGAATAAAGTAGATATAATTAAAAAACAAAATAAGAATAGGTTTTTACAGTACTTATAGTAGTGGTTTGGTTTCTTATACTAACAGATTTCACGAAGGTTTTGTTTGAGTTTTGTGTGATTGAAGTTTTCAAGTTTTGGTTTATCTTATGATGGATGAAGGAATAAGAATAAGCAAAAGGCTAAGCTTGGGGATGACCGAGGCACCCAAGATAATATTCAAAGAAGTAGCAAGCAACTAAGCTTAGGGATGCCCCCGAGTGGCATTCCCTCTTTCTTCTAACAACCATCGGTATTTTACTTGAAGCTATATTTTTATTCGTCACATACAATGAGTTTTGCTTGGAGCGTCTTGTATGATATGAGTATTTTCCTGTTTTGCTTTGTGTTTTAAGTGTTGAATCCTTGCTGGACCTTTTTGAGAGATCCTAAAATTATGCTATGCTTGCTCCTATGATTCACTTAAATTTTTAGAGCCATGGATTTGCTCTAGTACTTCACTTATATCTTTTTTAGCACGGTGTGCTTTGTTAATTTTGAATAAATGATCTCATGCTTCACTTAGATTTGTTTGGGAGTTAGTACATTTTTAAAAAATTCTCTCTTACTTCACTTAGATTATTTTGAGAGAAATAAAAAGTTTATGCTCATGATTTTCACTTATATTTATTTGAGCTTATCAAAAGCAACATATGAAAATAGTCCCAAAGTGATAGATATCCAAGGAGGATATAATTAAAACTTTCATGAAGATCATTGGACAAAATAAACTTGATTCTTAGTAATGGTTTTGAGATATGACGATATGATATGTGAGTCATGTTGATGAGTAATTGTGCTTTAGTAAGAATATTGATGTTAAGGTTTGTGATTCCCTATGCAAGCACGAAAGTCAATAGTTATGCAATGAAATTTATATCCTACTTATGGTGCATTATTCGGTGTTACTTATGCTTACTACTTGAGTACGAGATTTTTTGCTTTTTGGTTGGTCACTTCTCAATCTTTTTGCTAGCCTTCACTTTGCAATAAGTATGATCACTACTTGTGTATCCAAAACCCTTTAAACCAGTTTCGCCATATGAGTCCACTATAGCTACCTATATGCGGTATTTCCATGTCGTCCTAAGAAAATTTGCATGTGCCATCTCTAATGTTCAAAATAAATTTCTCTTTCGTGTGCTCTACCGCTCGCGAAGCGGTAAAGGGTAGCCAATATTTTCCATGCTAGATGTGTTATTCTCACAATGAGTGTTTATTCACTTATCATTGCACGAGAGTCAGCAAAGGTACTAGGGATGCCCAGTCCCGAAATGAATAATGAATTTACTTTATGTTGTCAAATAATAAATTCCTTGGAAAGTGTTGGTATGGAGGGCACCCGTGGATACGGTTAGCCATGGAAAGTGAAAGTAATGGTGGAAAAAGGAATAAACTTTATTTTCTGTTTGGGAACCGCCTATGATGTTTCTAGCATGGAAAGTGTTGGGATGCACCAAGTCATTTTTGTTATTGGGGAAAGTATGCCTCTCAAAAATAAATTTTATCTCTCAATTTAAGCTCTGAGCTCTGGCACCTCTACAAATCACTACTTCCCTCCACGAAGGGCCTTCCTTTTACTTATGCAATTTTTATTTTGAATTTGAGTCTCCATCTTCTCTTATAAAGCACCAACTAAGGGGCACTATGATCGTATTTGAGCATTGGGTGTAGCTAATATTCGAGTGTGTTTCATGAATGGATCAATGATTGAGCATGATGGGCTAGGGATAGCTTGCTTTAGTGTTGATATTTTGAAAGACATGGTTGCTTGTTTGATATGCTTGAGTACTAAAGTCTTCATGTCAAAACTAGACTATTGCTTTGAATCATATAAAAGTTCATATGTCCATGCTATAAAGAAAAGAAATGTGATGAACATGTTAGGCAGCATTCCACATCAAAAATTCTGTTTTTATCATTAACCTACTCGAGGACGAGACGGAATTAAGCTTGGGGATGCTGATACATCTCCAACGTATCTATAATTTTTTATTGTTCCATGCTGTTATATTATCGTTCTTGGATGTTTTACAATCATTTTATAGTAATTTTATATCATTTTTGGTACTAACCTGTTGACATAGTGCCCAGTGCCAATTGCTGTTTTCTGCATGTTTTTTACATCGCAGGGAATCACCATCAAACGGAGTCCAAACGCAACGAAACTCCTGGAGGATTTTTTGGGCCAGAAGACATCCAGTGGGCCAAGGAAGCACCTCGGGGTGGCTCGAGGGGAGCAGCACCCACCAGGGCGCGCCAGGAGGCCCAGGCGCGCCCTGGTGGGTTATGCCCAGCTCGGATGCCCCCTGAACCGCCTCTTTGCTCTATAAATACCCCAATATTCAAGAAATCCTAGGAGAGTCGACGAAAATCAATTCAGCCGCCGCAGAATCCAGAACCGCCAGATCTGATCTAGACATTGTCATGGAGGGTTCACCACTTCCATTGGTGCCTCGACAATGATGCGTGAGTAGTTCTTTGTAGACCTTTGGGTCCGTACTTAGTAGCTAGATGGCTTCCTCTCTCTGGATTATCAATACAATGGTCTCTTGGAGATCCATATGATGTAAGTCTCTTTGCGGTGTGTTTGTTGGGATCCAATGAACTTTGAGTTTATGATCAGATCTATGTTTTTATCCATAATAGTTATTTGAGTCTTCTTGATCTCTTATATGCATGATTGCTTATAGCCTCGTATTTCTTCCCCGATATTTGGGTTTTGTTTGGCCAACTTGATCTATTTATCTTGCAATGGGAAGAGGTTCTTTGTAGTGGGTTCGATCTTACGGTGCTTGATCCCAGTGAAGGAAGGGGAACCAACACGTATGTATCGTTGCTACTAAGGATAACAAGATGAGATCTATATCTCTGCAATAGATAAATGGATATCGTCTACATCATGTCATCATTCTTATTGCATTACTCCATTTTCCCATGAACTTCATACACTAGATGCATGCTGGATAGGGGTCGATGTGTGGACTAATAGTAGTAGATGCAGGCAGGAGTCCGTCTACTAATCTTGGACGTGATGCCTATATAATGATCATTGCCTGGATATCATCATGATTATTTTAAGTTCTATCAATTGCCCAACAGTAATTGTTTTCCCACTGTTTGCTATTTTTCGAGAGAGAAGCCACTATTGAAACCTATGGCCCACGGGTCTCTTTTCATCATATTTTCCTTTGCAATCTATTTTCCTTTGCATTTATTTTCAGATCTATTAAACAAAAAATATAAAAATACCTTGCTACAATTTATTTGTTCCATGATCTATTTATGCTATCTACCACTTTTACCTCATGTTATTTGCCTATCTTGAGGCTTCGTACCCAAAAGGGATTGACAACCCCTTTAACACGTCGGGTTGTGAGTATTTGTTATTTTTGTGCAGGTGTTGTTTATGTGTGTAAGTGCATCTAGTGCCCCTTAGTGATTTTGGTGTATTCAAGACTTATAGGTTAAGGGACTGATGCGTTTGCGAGTGTACAAAGATCTATAAGTCTACGAGGAGTTTGATAATTACAGAGAAAGTTGACCCCTAAAAATGAAGTTCTTTGACTGAAGACTTTGGATTTCTGAAGACTTTCTGAAGACTTTGAAAGTGAATAAATTGGTGTAACCTCGAAGACTTGGAATTCATTTGAGGAAAATGAAGCGTGAAGACTTTTGTTTTCGTAGTTTCATTCTCTATTTCTTGAGTCATAGGAAACACCGTACTGTTAAAGGAGGTCGAGGAAATACGAAGGAAAATTTTCCATGTGATGCTCAACTCAAAATCCTACACCTACCAAACCCTTCGAGCGAAGCCATTGGAAATCTCATACATATTAGTCAAATTCTTCAGTAACAGAGACGAAGTTCTTCTGGTTGCTGAGGAATTTGTTCTGACTGAGGAGTTAGGAATTCGCTAGTGTGGATTGCCTACACAGTGAGGAACATGATAGCCCTGAGGAATTTGAGAGTCAAAATTTCGACCGTTGTTGTGCTACGCGCCAGCTGTCCCAAAATATCTACCCACCTAACGGTCATATCATTGAAGGACATTTATGTCTTATCATGTCGGGCTGCTCCCTAGGCTATAAATAGCCTCCCCCTACAAACACTAGCTGGTTGGCTGCTTCGAGAGAAACTGACACTTGTCATTTGAGAGCATCCCATCCTTCGAGGACTTTGAGCGAAAATCATCAAGTGAGGAAAACCCAAACCCAAACACCTTCAAACCCAAAGTGATTGAGCATCACTGAAGAGATTGATCCTGCATGGATCTGATTCTTGTTACCTTTGAAGATTGTGCTTCTTCCAGATGGTTAGGTGACATGGTCTAGAGCATCCAAGAGGAATTGTGGATCGCCGAGTGACCGAGTCTGCGAAGGTTTGGAAGTCACCTGAAGACTTACCACGAATGATTGGGCGAGGTCTGTGTGACCTTAGCTCAAGGGGAATACGGTGAGGACTAGGTGTCTTGGACTGTGTGTTCAGGACTGGGTGTCCGGGACTGTGTGTCCTCAGGTTTGAATACCTAGCTGCCCTAACCAGACATACAACTGAGACAGCAGTTGGAACTGGTCTACCAAATCATTATCTTCACCAAGCTTACTGGTTCTATTTCCTCAACTCTTTCATTTCCTCATTTCACTTGTTGTGTGCTTGTTCACATCTGTTTGAAGACTTTGACTGAAGACTTTCTCAATTTCCTCAGTTCAATTTCTTCAATCTGTCCGTCTTCATCATGTGTTATCCTATGTTTATGCTTTCTGTACTCTGTGCTTGTCTTCATTTCATCATGAGGACTATGCTTGTGTTCTGTTATGTTTACTTCTCAGTACTTATTCCGTTGCAAGTAGTTCTTCACTAAGGAATTTCCTCACCAGCAAATTCCTCAGTGAAGAATTCATAAAAATCGTCTATTCACCCCCCCTCTAGTCGATATAACGCACTTTCAATTGGTATCAGAGCAAGGTACTCCCTTGTTCTGTGTGATTCTGGTTTAACCGCCTGGAGTTTTAGTTATGTCGACCGCGGGTATGAAGAAAGTGACATGCCCCATCTTTGATGGTCATGATTATCCCAAGTGGAAGGCCATGATGAGGAAGCGCCTCATGGCAATGAACAGCGAGTTGTGGACTGTCACTGAGATTGGTCTTACCGATCTATGCAAGATGGCAGACACTGATGATATTCACAAGTACACTCAACTTGACATCATGGCAAAGGATATCATCTGTTCCTGCCTATCCAGAGATGAATTTAGGCGCATTATGCATCTTTGCAATGCTAAGCTTATCTAGGACCGAATCTCTAACGTCTATGAAGGTCATCGAACTTGTCATGATCCCTCGTTTGAGGATTTCAAGGAATCACTCAAAACGATGACTTTCGAACCTGAACCATCATCTTCTGCACCATGCCTCATGGCAAAAGGTGCCAAGGTAACCGAATGTTCCTCATCCAAGTCTACTGATGATGAATCTGATGATGATTTTGGACCTAGCTATACCAAGATTGTTTGTATTGCCACTAAACAACAAAAGGCCTTGGAAAAGGTTCAAAACATGCTAGACAAGAGCGATGATATGTTGGGTGAAGAAATGGATCGAACTAAAACTTTGACTGAAAATCTTCGGAGACTTCAGTCTAAGTTTGACAACCTTCAAGGTCATCATAAGACTCTCTGATCTGATCATGAGAAGCTTTCTTATGAATCTCTTCAAAGAAAGCAAGATCTTGAAAAGTTAAGGGTGAGTTATGAAGATCTTCAGAAGGAGCGCGATTCATTGCTTGCTCAAAAAATCAGCGCTACTCGGGAAGAATTTGTTCCTCCATGTTTGATGTGCATTGAACGTGAAACTGCTAATTCCTCACCTGAATGTTCAAATGCTTCTAATGCCACAAATTCTTTATCTGTCTCTGCTATCACTAATTCCTCATCTGAGGACATTGCTAGTATCACTGATGATGCAGCGCTAAAGGAATTGTACATGACAGTCATGTACAAAAGCCTCAAAGGGCATCGGACTCTTTGTGACGTGCTTAAAAAGCAGATCCTCAACAGGAACCGTAGGAAAGAGGGTATTGCCTTTGAGAGGAAACTTAATGCTGATGGAACATATTGGAAGCCCGAGCAGTACCACAAAACCTCATGGGTTGCTGCAAAGGGACCTCTAGTTGATCCATCCAATTTATCTGGCTATACATGTGAATCTCCTCATTCTTATGATGAGTCATTTGACTCCAACTATAAACTGTTCAAAAATCAGAATAGTGAAGTATTTCCTAGATATGTTGGCACTAACTGCAGTAACGGTTCCCCTATGAAGAAAATCTGGGTTCCCAAACGGTGCCTTGAAAGTCTTCATGTGAATGTCCTCATGACACCACCTGTGAAGAATAGGAACTCCAGATCAAATTCTTCATATGGACCAAATTCTTCATATGGATCTAAGTCCTCATACGGACAAAATTCCTCACGTGGATCAAATTCCTCAAAAGGATCAAAGTCCTCATATGATCATCATCGTGCTAACCCCTCTGTTTCGTAGGGAAGAGCTAAGGGCTATGAATATGAGCATTATTCTTCTAACCATTATGTTCATAAGTCCTCGAAGAATTTCTCTGCTTATTCGTATGCTTATCCTAACTCCTCTTATGTGAAACGAAGTGGACTGGCTTCTATGCCACCTTTCTCATATGGAGCTCGCAGAGTGATGAATTCTTTGCCACCCCTTCAGATGTGGGTGGTGAAGAAAAAGAACTAATCTCTTATGCAGGGTCGGGTCTCTAGACGTGCGAAAACGCCTGAAGAATTTGTTGGAGACCTGAAAATTGCCTGAAAAGACGCAGGCCAATCATGAAGAAATGAACTTTCATTTCTCACGTCCTCATACTGTTTTATCTGTTCTACTGCCTGATGAAATTGATCTGATGATATTGATGTCATATTCTTCATTGATGAAGTATATGAGTTCGTAAGTTGCAACTAATTCATCTGCAGGATGATCAACCCAAAGCCAATGAGTGGGTCCTCGATAGTGGATGTACGAATCACATGACTGGTGACAAGAATCTATTGATGGTTGCTCCCTTATCACGATCGCATCTGAAGCATATCATCTTCGCTGACAAAGGAAAAAGTCAGGTATTGGGTCTAGGTAAGGTTGCGATCTCAAAGGATCGACACATGGACAAAGTCATGCTTGTCGAGTCCTTAGGATACAACCTCATGTCTGTCTCGATGCTTTGTGATCTCGATATGGTTGTAGTCTTTGGCAAATATCGTTGTGTTGTGATCATGGAAGCTGACAATTCCAAAGTCTTCGAAGGCTTTAGCAGAGGAGACTTGTACACTGTTGATTTCTCTACATGACCACAACCGGCCGTATGCCTACTTGCAAAAGCTTCAGAAGACTGGCTATGCCATCGACGACTTGGTCATGCTGGCATGAGGAATCTGCACACACTTGCGAAGATGAAGCATGTTATTGGCATTGAGAATGTCAAATTCCTCAAGGATCATTTATGCGGAGCTTGTGAAGCTGGAAAGATGACCAAGGCCAAACATCCAGCGAAGACTATCATGACTACCACTCGTCCATTTGAATTGCTTCACATGGATCTCTTTGGTCCTAATCATTATTCTGCTGTTACAAATGATGCATCTCTATATGGCTTTGTTATTGTTGATGATTATTCTCGTTACACATGGGGACACATTGTCACTTACAAACATGAGGTGCAGGAAGTCTTCAAGCGATTTTCCTCAAGGGCTTCAACCAACTTTGGTGTGAAGATCAAGCACATCAGAAGTGACAATGGGACCAAGTTCAAGAATTCTGGTCTTGATGACTACCTTAATGAACTTGGTATTACTCATGAGTTATCTGCTCCTTATACTCCTCAGCAGAATGGCGTCGTGGAACGCAAGAACAGAACTCTTGTTGAGATGGCTTGCATTATGCTTGATGAATACAAGACGCCTCGTCGCTTCTAGATTGAGGCAATTGATATTGCATGCCACATCATCAACAGAGTATATCTTCACAAATTCTTCAAGAAGACTGCTTATGAACTCCTCACTGACAAAAATCCCAATGTGAGTTATTTCAAAGTCTTCTGTGCTAAATGTTGGATTAGAGATCCTCATCACAATTCTAAATTCGCACTGAAAGCACTTGAGGGTTTTATGCTTGGTTACAGAAAGGACTCGCACACCTACAGAGTCTTCAACAACGTTCTTCACAAAGTTATTGAAACTGTAGATGTGCGGTTCGATGAAACTAATGGCTCGCAAAGAGAGCACCTACCTTCTATGATAGATGAACCAGCACCTGAGGAATCTATCAAGTTCAAGGCTACTGAGGATGTCATTCCTATAGAAGAATCTGCTGAAGAATTCATTCCAGAACGTGAAGAACGTCGAGCTGGACCACCTGAAGAAAATGGTGCTAAGGAAAATGGTCCTGAGGAAAATGGTCCTGAAGAAAATGCGGATCAAATTCCTCGACGACAACCCGCTCATCCCCGCGTTGCAAACGAAGTGCAAATTGAGAGAATCATCGATGACATTGAAGCACTAGGTCCTCTCACACGCTCAAAAGCTTCACATTTGTCTAACTTTTGTGGGCACTTTGCTTTTGTCTCTATCACAGAGCCCACCAAGGTAGATGAAGCATTTCTGGAGCCTGAGTGGATTCAAGCTATGCAAGAAGAATTACATCCGTTTAAGCTCAACAACGTCTGGGAACGGGTCAATCGTCCAGATCCTTGCAAGCACAATATCATTGGCACAAAGTGGATCTACCGCAACAAGCAAGATGAAAATGGCCTTGTAGTGAGGAATAAGGCATGACTTGTAGCTCAAGGCTACACACAGGTTGAAGGAATTGATTTCGATGAAACTTTTGCACCTGTTGCTAGACTTGAGGATATTCGCATATTACTTGCTTATGCTAACCATCATGATATCACTTTATATCAAATGGATGTGAAAAGTGCATTCCTCAATGGTAAGCTTGAGGAAGAAGTATATATTGCTCAACCCCCGGGTTTTGAAGATCCAAAACATCACTACAAAAAAAGACACATCCGTGACATTTTGGGCCGAATGAAATTTTTTCTGTCATACATATGACACTTCTATGACGATAATTATGACAAAACCCGGTATCATCGTAGATCTGGTGGGCTCCTACTTCTATGACAAAAACTCATGACAGAAAATGAGCTTTTTGTCCTGGGCGGGCCGGAGACGCAGCTGCATGACATTCTTTGGGCCGTCCATGATGGAAAAAACCGTGGTAGAAGCGAGGGGGAGGAAAATTTTGGGGAGTTGCCGGTTACGGTGCGAGGTCGGGGCTGGGCGATGTGCGTTTCTCTCATACATGTACGCGCGTGTGTGCGAGGCGTTGGCTCTAACTGAACCCGAGCGAGGCGTTGGGCTCTAACTGAACCCGAGCGATTGCTGAACCCGAGCGATCGATCGATGGTTGTTAACTGAACCCGATGGAGCGATTCCTTCGCTACTACTGCTAACTGGAGCCGATCGATTGGATGAACAGTGAGCATCGCGGGGGGGATTGGATGAACAGTGAGCGGTGTCGTTGCCTTTGGATGAACAGGACCCCGTGGTGTGGAGGGCTGGATGAACAGTAGACGGTGGAGGGGTGGCCGTGGAGGGGTGGTTGAACAGGACCCCGTGGTGTGGAGGGTTGGATGAACAGTAGACGGTGGAGGGGTGGATGAACATTAGACGATGGAGGGGGGGTTGAACAGTAGTCGGTGGAGTAGCGCACGGTGGAGGCTGGATGAACAGGAGCCCGTGGAGGCTGGAGGAGGTCGACGGTAGCCCGTGGAGGCTGGAGGAGGTCAACGGTGGAGATGAACAGTATCCCGTGGAGTCCCGTTTTGCGGTACGCCACACCCCT
>NC_057804.1:613688999-613718136 GCF_018294505.1 Triticum aestivum | reverse complement strand
GTTTCGACCATAACGCTCCAACAAAAGTCCATTTTGTCCGTTTTGCGGTACGCCACACCCCTCCCGATGAATAGGACTGCCGTTTCGACCATAGCGCTCCGACACAAGTCCGTTTCATCCGTTTTGCAGTATGCCACACCCCTCCCGATCAACAGGACCCCCGTTTCGACCGTAGGAGGTCCATTTCCTCCGTTTTGCGGTACGCCACACCCCTCCCGATCAACAGGACTCCATTCCGAACGTAGGAGCTTTGTTTCCTCCGTTGTGCGGTACGCCAGGCCTCGATTCCATCGCCTGTTCCCTCCAAGCCCTCCCGATGAACACGACCACGCATTCCATTCCGACCCAACCGGTTGGCTCCCCATGAACACGACGACGACGCTGTTTCTCCGTTCCGCCACAGCCATGTACGTATGCGCGAGTAGGCGTTCGAGACCCTGCCCATATGTACGTATGTGGCCGTATTTTCTTTCTTGCACCCTCGCCGTTGTACGTACGTGTACATGCTACGTGCGCGCCTCTACCACGACACGTGCACGCCTCTACTACGACACGTGTGTGCCTCTACATCGACTAGTATGTACATACACTTTTGCGACCAGAATGACAATGCTACGTATGCTTCGACCAGGTGGGTCCCGACTGTCAGCCACTTCCTTGCCTGCGAAGATGTAGCTAGTGGGTCCCAGCAGTCAGGGGACGAATCGTTTTGGTTTTTTTTTGCCCGGACGCACTTCCTTGCGTGCGAAGGTGTAGCTGGTTGGTCCCAGCAGTTAGGAGGGAAACCTTTTTTCGTGAAATAAGGTGGCCTATCCGGAGGGTCCCTACTGTTAGGTGGAGGAATCATTATTTTCCACGTAATAAGGAGGCACTTCCTTGCTGCGGCCGTGGACCCAGCTGTCAGCCTCTCGATGTACAGTCCACGTCTGATGGAAGTCATTCCTTGACCACGTTGACCACGCCGCACCGAGAGAACCAGGGCGGTGGACGACGGCGAGGCCTAGGAAGGGGATGACGCGGAGCCGGTGAAGATGTGGCAGTGGATGCCCACGCGGAGAGGAGTATGAGTATTCACTCGTTCGGCTGCGGTGTGAGGCTGACGTCGCCACAGGGCCTCGCCTAAGGTGGGAATAGTAGGGGAGGTGAGGCCTCCGCGGCAGCACAGCCGGCCATGAGAGGCAGGAGCAGGCGGCACGACCGGCGCTGCTTTGGGCGGCTGGAGCAAGAAGACCAGAGGTTGAAGTAGCTCTACGTCTGTTGGATGGACATTGATGTCTACTACACAACCTTCTTCTTGTAGACGTTGTTGGGCCTGCAAGTGCACAGGTTTGTAGGACAGTAGCAAATTTCTCTCAAGTGGATGACCTAAGGTTTATCAATCCGTAGGAGGCGTATGATGAAGATGGTCTCTCTCAAACAACCCTGCAACCAAATAACAAAGAGTCTCTTGTGTCCCCAACACACCCAATACAATGGTAAATTGTATAGGTGCACTAGTTCGGCGAAGAGATGAAGATACAAGTGCAAAATAGATAGTAGATATAGGTTTTTGTAATCTGAAATAATAAAAACAGCAAGGTAACAAGTGATAAAAGTAAGCGTAAATGGTATTGCAATGGTAGGAAACAAGGCCTAGGGTTCATACTTTCACTAGTGCAAGTTCTCTCAACAATAATAACATAGATAGATCATATAACAAGCCCTCAACATGCAACAAAGAGTCACTCCAAAGCCACTAATAGCGGAGAACAAACATAGAGATTATGGTAGGGTACGAAACCACCTCAAAGTTATCCTTTCTGTTCTATCTATTCAAGAGTTCGTAGTAAAATAACATAAAGCTATTCTTTCCGCTCAATCCATCATAGAGTTCATACTAGAATAACACCTTAAGACACAAATCAACCAAAACCCTAATGTCACCTAGATACTCCATTGTCACCTCAAGTATCCGTGGGCATGATTATATGATATGCATCACACAATCTCGGATTCATCCAACCAACATAAAAGTACTTCAAAGAGTGCCCCAAAGCTACTACCAGAGAGTCAAGAACATGTGCGAACCCCTATGCATAGGTTCCCTATGTCACGAAACCCGCAAGTTGATCACCAAAACATAGATCAAGTGGATTGCAAGACATACATCAAGTGTTCTCATAAAAGACTCAATCCGATAAGATAACTTCAAAGGGGAAACTCAATTCATCACAAGACAGTAGAGAGGGAGAAACATCATAAGATCCAACTATAATAGCAAAGCTTGGGATACATCAAGATCGTGCCATAGAGGGAACACGAGAGAGAACACGAGAGAGAGAGAGAGATCAAACACATAGCTACTGGTACATACCCTCAGCCCCGAGGGTGAACTACTCCCTCCTCGTCATGGATAGCACCGGGATGATGAAGATGGCCTCCGATGATGGGATCCCCCTCCGGCAGGGTGCCGGAACAGGGTCCCGATTGGTTTTTGGTGGCTACAGAGGCTTGCGGTGGCGGAACTCCTGATCTAGGTTCTGTTCTGGAAGTTTTACGATACGTAGGTATATATGGGTGCAGGGAGTACGTCGGTGGAGCTACCCCACAAGGCAGGGGGCGCGCCCGGGGGTGGGTGGGCGCGCCCCCACCCTCGTGGGTAGGCCGTATCTCCCCTGACATGCACTCCAAGGTTGCTGGGTTGCTTTCCTTCCAAAAATAACTTCTCCAGTTGATTTTGTTCCGTTTTGACTCCGTCTAATATTCCTTTTCCTCGAAACACTGAAATTGGCATAAAACAACAAATCTGGGCTAGGCCTCCGGTTAATAGGTTAGTCCCAAAAATAATATAAAAGTGGAAAGTAAAGCCCAATATTGCCTAAAACAGTAGATAAAGTAGCATGGATCAATCAAAAATTATAGATACGTTGGAGACGTATCAAGCATACCCAAGCTTAATTCCTGCTCGTCCTCAAGTAGGTAAATGATAAAAAAAGAATTTTTGATGCGGAGTGATACTTTGGCATAATTTCAATGTAAATCTTCTTAATTGTGGCATGAATATTCAGATCCGAAAGATTCAAGACAAAAGTTCATATTGACATAAAAATAATAATACTTCAAGCATACTAATCAAAGCAATCATGTCTTCTCAAAATAGCATGGCAAAAGAAAGTTCATCCCTACAAAATCATATAGTTATGCTATGCTTCATTTTCGTCACACAAAGATTTTCCCAACTTCTATACCCCCGATGACAAGCCAAGCAATTGTTTCATACTTAAATAATCTCAAACTTTTTCAACCTTCACGCAATACATGAGCATCAGCCATGGATATAGCACTATGGGTGGAATAGAATATGATGATGGGGATTGAGTGGAGAAGACAAAAAAGGAGAAAGTCTCACATTGACGAGGATAACCAACGGGCTATGGAGATGCCCATCAATTGATGTCAACATGAGGAGTAGGTATTGCCATGCAACGGATGCACTAGAGCTATGAATGCTCAACAAAAGAAAACTAGTGGGTGTGCATCCAACTTGCTTGCTCATGAAGACCTAGGGCATTTGAGGAAGCCCATCGTAGGAATATACAAGCCAAGTTCTATAATGAAAGATTCCCACTAGTATAAAAATACAACTTATGAGACTCACTACATGAAGAACAAGGTGCTACTTTGAAGCACAATATATGAGACTCACTACATGAAGAACAAGATGCTACTTTGAAGCACAAGTGTGGAAAAAGAGATAGTAGCATTGCCCTTTTTTCTTTTCTTTTTTTTGGGCCTTTCCTTTTGTTGCTTTTGTCCTTTCTTCTTTTTTTCTTTTTTTTGGCCAATGCTCTAATAATGATAATCATCACACTTCTATTGATTACAACATAAGGATTACAACTCGAAACTTAGGACAAGATATGACTCTATATGAATGCCTCCGGCGGTGTACCGGGATGGTGCAATGAATCAAGAGTGACATCTATGAAAAATAATGCAATGGTGGCCTTGCCACAAATAGGATGTCAACTACATGATCATGCAATGGCAATATGACAAAAGTAGTGTATGTCATGATGATGATGGTGGAAGTTGCATGGCAATATATCTCAGAATGGCTATGGAAATGCCATAATAGGTAGGTATGGTGGCTGTTTTGAGGAAGATATAAGGAGGTTTATGAGTGATAGAGCGTATCGTATCACGGGGTTTGGATGTACCGGCGAAGTTTGCACCAACTCTCAAGGTGAGAAAGGGCAATGCACAGTACCGAAGAGGCTAGCAAAGGCGGAAAGGTGAGAGTGCGTATAATCCATGGACTCAACATTAGTCAAAAGAACTCATATACTTATTGCAAAGATTTAGAGGTCATCAAAAATCAAGTACTACGCACATGCTCCTAGGGGGGTAGATTGGTAGGAAAAGACCATCGCTCGTCCCCGACCGCCACTCATAAGGATGCACAAGCCAGGTACACTTCATGTTTCAAAATTGTTACACAACTTTAACCATACGTGCATGCTACGGGACTTGCAAACTTCAACACAAGAATTTCTCAAATTCATAATCACCCAACTAGCACGACTTTGATACTATCACCTCCATATCTCAAAACAATTATCAAGCATCAAACTTATCTTAGTATTCAATTCACTCAAAAGAAAGTTTCACATATCTTGAATACCGAGTATATTATCATTAAGAAAATTACCATGCTATTAATGACTCTCAAAATAATCTAAGTGAAGCATGAGAGATCAATAGTTTCTTTAAAACAAATCCACCACCGTGCTCTAAAAGATCTAAGTGAAGCACTAGAGCAAAAAATTATCAAGCTCAAAAGATATAAGTGAAGCACATAGAGTATTCTAGCAAATTCCAATTTGTGTAGGGCTCTCTCTCATTAAAGGATTTCAGATCTTGATACTTCATTCAAACAGCAAGCAAAGCTAAAGAAAACTACAATGCAAGGATAGCACAACTCATGTGAAGAAGCAAAAACTTAGGCTCAACCGATACTAACCGATAGTTGTTGAAGAAGAAAGGTGGGATGCCTACCGGGGCATCCCCAAGCTTAGATGCTTGAGACTTCTTGAAATATTATCTTGGGGTGCCTTGGGCATCCCCAAGCTTGAACTTTTGTGTCTCCTTAATTCATCTCATATCACGGTTTCTCTTTTTATCAAAAGCTTCATTCACAACAAACTCAACAAGAACTCGTGAGATAGGTTAGTACAAACCAATGCAAAACCATATCATCTTCTATTTAACAAATCACTAACATTATTATTCAACATTGCATACTAAATGCCTCTGAATATTTAATACTCCTATCCTCAAATAGAATCATTAAACAACCAAACATATGCAAACAATGCAACCATAACAGCAATCTGTCAAAACAGTACAGTCTGTAAAGAATGCAAGAGTATCAATACTTCCCTGACCCCAAAAATTATGAACTAAAATTCCCACTGTAATAAATTTATCAGAGCTTAATACACAAAAATATTCAACGTTATACCATGGTGTGACTTTTCTAGGGAATTTTTCCAACAGCGGTAAACTTTCTGTTTTCAAACAGCAACATGTATACTTGCAAAACAAGCATGGCAAAGGCTATCCTTGACTTTTTTATTGAAACTAAAGATGCAAAACATTATTCTAACTAACAGAAAACAAAAACTAACAAAATAAAATGACACTCCGATCAAAACACATATCATGTGGTGAATAAAAATATAGCTCCAAGTAAATTACCGATGGAAGTAGACGAAAGAGGGGATGCCTTCCGGGGCATCCCCAAGCTTAGGCTCTTGGTTGTCCTTGGATATTACCTTGGGGTGCCTTGGTCATCCCCAATCTTAGGCTCTTACCACTCCTTATTCCATAGTCCATCGAATCTTTACCCAAAACTTGAAAACTTCAACCACACAAAACTCAACACAAAACTCGTAAGCTCCGTTAGTATAAGAAAATAAATCACCACTTAGGTACTGTAATGAACTCATTCTTAATTCATATTGGTGTAATATCTACTGTATTCTAACATCTCTATGGTTCATACCACTTAATACTAGCCATAGATGCATCAAAATAAGCAAACAACACATAGAAAAAAGAATCTGTCATAAACAGAACAGTCTGTAGTAATCTGTATAAAACTTATACCTCTGGAACCCCAAAAATTATGAAATAAATTGCTGGACCTGGGAATTTGTCTATTAATCATCTGCAAAAAGAATCAACCTAAAAGAACTCTCCAGTAAAAAATGGCAGCTAATCTCGTGAGCGCTAAAGTTTCTGTTTTCTACAGAAAGATCATATAAACTTCACCCAAGTCTTCCCAAAGGTTCTACTTGGCACTTTATTGAAACAAAAGCTATAAAAAATGATTACTACAGTATCATAATCATGTGATCACACAAAAACAGTAATGGAAGATATTGGGTTGTCTCCCAACAAGCGCTTTTCTTTAATGCCTTTCTAGCTAGGCATGATGATGACAATGATGCTCACATAAAAGATAAGAATTGAAACATAACGGGAGCATCATGAAGCATATGACTAGCACATTTAAGCCTAACCCACTTCCTATTCATAGGGATTTTGTGAGCAAACAACTTATGGGAACAATAATCAACTAGCATAGGAAGGCAAAACAAGCATAACTTCAAGATTTTCAACACATAGAGAGGAAACTTGACATTATTACAACTCCTACAAGCATGTGTTCCTCTCTCATAATAGTTTTCAGTAGCATCATGAATGAATTCAACAATATAACCAGCACCTAAAGCATTCTTTTCATGATCTACAAGCATAGAAAATTTATTACTCTCCATATAAGCAAAATTCTTCTCATGAATAATAGTGGGAGCAAACTCAACAACATAACTATCATATGATTGAAAATTAAGATCAAGATGACAAGTTTCATGGTTATCATTATTCTTTAAAGCATACGTTTCATCAAAATAATCATCATAGATAGGAGGCATGCTTTCATCATAGTAATTTTGCTCATCAAAGCTTGGGGGACAAAAAATATCATCTTCATCAAACATAGCTTCCCCAAGCTTCTGGCTTTGCATATCATTAGCATCATGGGTATTCAAGGAATTCATACTAACAACATTGCAATCATGCTCATCTTTCACATATTTTATGCCAAGAATTCTATGTAATTATTCTTCTAGCACTTGAGCACAATTATCCTTTCCATCATACTCACGAAAGATATTAAAAAGATGAAGCATATGAGACAAACTTAACTCCATTTTTTTTGTAGTTTTCTTTTATAAAATAAACTAGTGCTAAAACAAGAAACAAAAAGATTCAATTGCAAGATCTAAATATATACCTTCAAGCACTCACCTCACTAGAAAAGAGCTTAGTGACGGAGTGTGAGCACCCTTTACCTAGCCTCCCCGGCAACGGCGCCAGAAAAGAGCTTGATGTCTACTACACAACCTTCTTCTTGTAGACGTTGTTGGGCCTGCAAGTGCACAGGTTTGTAGGACAGTAGCAAATTTCCTCAAGTGGATGACCTAAGGTTTATCAATCCGTAGGAGGCGTAGGATGAAGATGGTCTCTCTCAAACAACCCTGCAACCAAATAACAAAGAGTCTCTTGTGTCCCCAACACACCCAATACAATGTTAAATTGTATAGGTGCACTAGTTCGGTGAAGAGATGAAGATACAAGTGCAAAATAGATAGTAGATATAGGTTTTTGTAATCTGAAATAAGAAAAACAGCAAGGTAACAAGTGATAAAAGTGAGCGTAAATGGTATTCAATGGTAGGAAACAAGGCCTAGGGTTCATACTTTCACTAGTCCAAGTTCTCTCAACAATAATAACATAGATAGATCATATAACAAGCCCTCAACATGCAACAAAGCGTCACGCCAAAGCCACTAATAGCGGAGAACAAATGTAGAGATTATAGTAGGGTACAAAACCACCTCAAAGTTATCCTTTCTGTTCTATCTATTCAAGAGTTTGTAGTAAAATAACATAAAGCTATTCTTTCCGCTCAATCCATCATAGAGTTCATACTAGAATAACACCTTAAGACACAAATCAACCAAAACCCAAATGTCACCTAGATACTCCATTGTCACCTCAAGTATCCGTGGGCATGATTATACGATATGCATCACACAATCTTAGATTCACCCAACCAACATAAAAGTACTTCAAAGAGTGCCCCAAAGCTACTACCGGAGAGTCAAGAACGTGTGCCAACCCCTATGCATAGGTTCCCAATGTCACGAAACCCACAAGTTGATCACCAAAACATACATCAAGTGGATCGCAAGACATACATCAAGTTTTCTCATAAAAGACTCAATCCGATAAGATAACTTCAAAGGGGAAACTCAATTCATCACAAGAGAGTAGAGGGGGAGAAACAGCATAAGATCCAACTACAATAGCAAAGCTCGGGATACATCAAGATCGTGCCATAGAGGGAACATGAGAGAGAACACGAGAGAGAGAGAGAGAGAGAGATCAAACACATAGCTACTGGTACATACCCTCAGCCCCAAGGGTGAACTACTCCCTCCTCGTCATGGATAGCGCCGGGATGATGAAGATGGCCTCCGATGATGGGATCCCCCTCCGGCAGGGTGCCGGAATAGGGTCCCGATTGGTTTTTGGTGGCTACAGAGGCTTGCGGTGGTGGAACTCCCGATCTAGGTTCTGTTCTAGAAGTTTTACGATACGTAGGTATATATGGGTGCAGGGAGTACGTCAGTGGAGCTACGGGGGCCCCATGAGGCAGGGGGCGCGCCCGGGGGGGTGGGCGCGCCCCCCACCCTCATGGGCAGCCCGTATCTCCCCTGACATGCACTCCAAGTTCCCTGGGTTGCTTTCCTTCCAAAAATAACTTCTCCGGTTGATTTCGTTCCGTTTTGACTCCGTCTGATATTCCTTTTCCTCGAAACACTGAAATAGGCATAAAACGGCAAATCTGGGCTGGGCCTCCGGTTAATAGGTTAGTACCAAAAATAATATAAAAGTGGAAAATAAAGCCCAATATTGCCTAAAACAGTAGATAAAGTAGCATGGAGAAATCAAAAATTATAGATACGTTGGAGACGTATCAGACATCGTACGGTCACTGGAGCTAGAATCGTTCATATTGACTAAGTTGACAAAGCCCTCCGTACCCGTCAACTTAGTAGGCCCACAAGTCAGCTTCCCACCAAGGTGAGTCCCAGCTAGCAGGGGGAGTATTCATTTTTTTGTGCGTAATAAAGAGGCACTTCCAGTGGGTCCGAGCTGACAGCGGGGGGACCATTTTTTTGCGAAATACGGTGGCCCATCCGGTGGGTCCCGGCAGTCAGGGGGGAAACGTTTTTTTCGCGAAATAAGATGGCCCGTCCGATGGGTCCTTGCTGTCAGGTGGAGGAATAATTATTTTGCGCGTAATAAGGAGGCACTTCCTTGCGGCCACTGTGGACCCAGCTATCAGCCTCTCCACGTACAGTACTCTTCCGATGGAAGTCGGTCGTTGACCACGTTGACCACGCCACGCCGAGAGCACCATGGCGGTGGACGACGGCGACACCTAGCAAGGGGACGACGCGGAACCGGGGAAGACACAGCAGTGGAAGCCCGCGCGGAGAGGAGTACGAGGGTTCACTAGTTCGGTTGCGATGTGAGGCTGCCGTCGCCGCAGAATAACAGGGGGTGTGGGTGAGTGGAGGGATGGCCTGGCCAGCGGTGGGAGTAGTATGGGGGTGGTGAGGCCTCCGCGGCAGCACAGCCGGCCACGGTTGGCAGGAGCAGGCGGCACGATCGGTGCTGCTTTGGGCGGCTGGACCAAGAAGACCAGAGGTTGAAGAAGCACTACGGCCGTTGGATGGACATCGTACGGTCACTGAAGCTAGAATCGTTTATATTGACTAAGTTAACAAAGCCCTTGGTACGCTGCAACTTAGTAGGCCCACAGGTCAGCCTCCAAAACGGTGTGCCCCAGATGTCAGGGGGAGGAATCATTTTTTGGGCGGCCGAAGCTAAGAATATCCGAGATTGAAGAAGAAGCACGACATCCGTTGGATAGATATCCAACGGCCACTGCTGCTACAACCGTGTGTTGACTATAATAAGTTGACAAAGCCTTGCATACGCGTCAACTTATTTTTTTAGGGGACGCATCACTTAGTAGGCCCACAAGTGTGTGGCAGAGAACTTATAGCCCATTTGCGCTTTGTAAGAATGTACAGCCCATTTTTGAATTCCAATGGAATTTACAACTCATTTACAGTTTGTTAAAAGTACAACCCATTTTGTAGCTAGGACAATGATTAATAATTGGAACAAACTGTTGAAGACAGAATTCAATAAAATTTACCACATTTTGATGGGATCCGAAATATTTTTATCCCGAAATTTCTAGTCAGATTAAATATAAATTTGTATTACGTAAAAATCCAATGAAACATTGCGCGTGCAACAATGAAAATTTATGATTTTCAAAATCCATAAATAATATTTTATAAACTAATTTTGTGTTTGGTGCATTTTTTTATAGTTACTTTCCAGTTTTTATAATTACATCCCATTTATTATTTTTAAAGCCCATTTTCTTGTTAAGCCTAATGCATCCCTCCTAGGAAAGATTTGCAGCCCAGCGGGGCGGAGAATAACAAGTTGACCTTGCCTGGGTATTCCTCAAAAAGACTTATAGCTGGGCTAGCCATTTTCATCTTGAAAAAAGTAGTATCTGGGCTAGATATCTAGCCTAGGCTAGACGGGCCACAGCCCGGCCAGTTAATACCCTGCTCTCCTCTGAACAACAACGAAATCATCGCCAAGAAAAACTCTGCAGTGCTCACGCCTCAAAAACACAAATACTGCTCGAGCTGCTTGGTCCCAGCTGTCGGCCGCACCTTGTGCAATTCTCTCGTTTATATTGACTACATAGGTTGACAATGGTGTGGGACCGTGATGTTAGGAAACCAGGAGAAAGCAAAAAAATAGTTGTACATGATAAGGAGGCACCTCCGAAATCGACCAACCAAGCGCCTTCGCCCAAGACCATCTGCTTTAATTTACAAGAGTTAGTTTTACAAGCGGTTTTGGTTGGAAAACGATGGTCCAATCACGGTCTAATATCATGAGTTGGTCGGAAGATCATATGGTTTGATGTCTAACCTACCCGACATGTCATATAGGCTATTAATGAAACATCAGACGATGAACTTCTTACGCACGGAAACAACAGAAGAGGATGATCTTCTTAACAAGCAAATCACTGGCATTAGATCGACATGCAAAACAATACGAAGCATTATTCTCAGGAGACACGGTGAACAGCTCGTGATGCCGCATGCCACAACATTCCAAGCTCAACTTTGCAATCAAACACAAGGCCTGGCATTACATAGACAATATTCAGAACAAACTCTTAACACAGGAATATCTCAGCAGAGTAACTATTTAGTTCTAAACTGAACACAAGAATAGGAAAAAACACTCGACGCTACTCGCAGCAAGGGCGTCCCACTCAAAAATATCAAATGCATGTCTTCTGGCTAACATCAATGAGCAAATTTTGACAAGGTTATCCAATTCCAATATATTAAACTAACGTCTTCTTGCTAACATCAATGATTAAACTTTGACAAGCTTTTCCCATTCAAAATATGTAATGCCTATGATCGTGTCCTGTCGTAGCTTCTTGTACTTGTTTGGGCACTTTTTGCCCAGGGCACTCCACGTGTTGTTAAATTGCCAATGGTCTCTGCAGACTAGTCATGTCACCGGTGTCTAATAATACTCTGTAAAGCTTCTCGGTCATTCCTTCTATAATGTACTGCAGCCAGTGACTGCTTCTTTCTGCAAAGTGGAACGACCAACTGGACCCAGTAACGCAACAGTTTGCCTTGGACACATTGGTTCCTTTTGTGCAGTTCAACTAAAATCGAAGTCGGAATAAAACCGAGCTTTAATTTTGATATCCCTGTAAGCAACAATAGGTATAAGGGAAACAATTACTGAAAAATAACGGTTGATGACTTGTCTTAATGGGAAACAAAGCAGGAGAGTAGCAATTCTCCATCAGTGAGATTCATTCATATTGACTGAGACATTATCTTAACAATGCCTTGTTTCAACATGTATAAAGAACGACAAAGCAGAAAAGTACCATTCCTAAAACAATGCAACTGATTCATTTTTAAAGAGACATTATCTTAACAATACCTTGGTTAAACATGTAGAAAGAACTACAAAGCAGGATAGTACCATTCCTAACAAGTGTTGCAGTTTTGAACTAAGATTCAGTAGTTAATTAATTCTGAGAGTGGCGTTGCTTAATTTTACCAGCGCCATTAGATTAACGAAAATCATAAACAGTTCCAGGGGAGAGTGGGCGCAACAACAATATGTGCTTCCATCTACTTATAAAGGGGGTGATGCAGAGTTTGTTGTAACAAAGCAACAAGCATCATGTCTGGGTTGGTCCCATTTTTGTTCACTACTTAATGGGAAAAGACAGCAATACAATAGCTTCAATTCAACATTTATTTAAAACAGTACCAATACAGGTAGCACAACATCTCAAAGCACACTGCACAATCATGTGGATGAAGGCCTGTACTGACCTTTCATGAGAACACCAGGATAAAATACGAATCAGCTAACACGAATAGGAAATCCAATCTCCTTTTGTGCAGTTGCACTGATATCAAGCAAAGTGTTTTGCGTAGCGAAGCAAAATGTCGCAATAGCAACAAGTTTAATAGATATCATGTCGCAATAGCATATCTGTGTTGGTCCCATATTTGTTCTCTTTGAACTTTTTTCCTATGTGAGGGCAGCAAATCTAGTCCTGCACAAACTACCTGACCCCCCCCCAGTTTCTTTCCCTTTTCAACAAAGAGATCGGTTCCTTACAGATGTGTGTACTGGGTTACCCCCTTTTTCCCTTTTTGACCAACAAAGCGGCTGGATAGCTAGTCTATACTACTTTTCCTCCCTCCTTTCCTCCTTGAACCACATCCTAGATTCATGCTCCACCCAACCGCACCTTTCTTTCCTATTTGAACCAAGACCTAGATTCGACTACAGATCCAAAAAGATCCACATGTAGCTAGAGCAACGACGGTTTCAGAGAAACTTATACCTTAGGGTCGTCGGGATGTGGCAAGGCGTGCGGCGGGAGGCCGGGTCTGCCCACACTACGTATGGCAGCAAGGAAGAAGGGGTCGGTGGGCCTCCCGCACAGGCGCTGGGTGAAAGAGAACAGCGCAGCCGGCAGTGGATTGCCAAGGCGATAGAGTTAACGCTGCACCTCCTCCCCTTCCCGGTGCGACGGGATACGGACGCCTCCTTCACCAGCTATGAGGGGGGAGAGAGAGACAAGAGGCCAATGCAGTCTTGTTTAGATCTGGTGAAGGGAGGGTGAGAGACTGTGAATATAGCAAACCCTAGCAAATGAACGTTGAGCCTCCAGCGTGTAACATATATGTATTGCGGCGAGCGTGTGGAGAGTGCAAACCCTATCTTGATGGGAACTAAACCAGGATACCCGAGAAAAAAAGCATTTCTTCATTTAACCAGTGATAGTACTACCACCATATGGACAATGACAGCACAACCACCATGTACTTTTTGTCGAAACAACATGTATACCTCCACCAAGGCATAAATCAGGACAATTTTTTAAGGGTCTGTCTAGGACACATCTAGATGTCTAAGTTGATGTCCACTCTGTTTGTGGTCTATTTTTTTTGACCTAGTTTTTTTTGTTTCTTGTTGCTACATTATATACTTGTGGGAGCTTAGATGTGATATCCTTAAAGAACATCTAGATGTGAATTAGACAAACTGATTTTCTAACGTACTAAGAAAGAAAACTCGATCAAAAACATGCCCCCACTTCCAGGTCGCAAGAGTCGCCGCGCACACACACATAGACATAGACATGCATATCCGTGTTTACGTAAAATTCCATTTCCATCTCCATCTCCAATCATATTTTTCCAACTGGCACATTATTTGCGTTGTTACTTATATACGCAGCAATATTAACATACATCATCTCTTGTTTGCGCATGCCCGGACCGCTGCCACGGCCGGTTCTGACCAACCCGAACCCTCTTCATCACCCGCGCGTGCTTCCCGCCCGAAACGTTCAGTCCCGCATTCATGCCCGGCCAGAGCGGACGCGACCTCTCACTGGCGCCGGCATTAAAGCGGCGCGCCGACCGAGAGAGCGTCACCCGCGCCGCTTCCGGGTGCACGCGGCTGCTCCGCATTCAATGGTCGCAATAGCCGGCTACAACATGCATGTAAAAAGTTCTTGGGAGTCTTTTTTTGAGGGAAAGCCTTCATGGCGCATTTATTGATTTTTCAACATAGTTACATCTTGAATTACATCTGAAATAATAAAGCTAGGTGGCTGATCGTCCCAGAAAATTAGATAATTTGTAGTAAAAGCATGTCTAGCTAGATTGTGTGCCACATAGTTTGCTTCCCGTTTGCAGTGTTGCAATGAAAACTTTCCTAGCCTGTGAGCAATTTGAAAGCACTCCGCAAGGATCGCTGAGTAAGGACTCCATATTTGAGTGACTCCATTAAAAGCCTCAACTAGTTCCAATGAGTCTGTTTCTACAATAATTGGCGAGCATCCGATTCTTTCCACGAGATTTAACCCCATCCGAAGAGCCAAAGCTTCGGCTGTTGCTGCATCATGGATGTGCTGAAGCTGTTCGCATGTACCAGCAATCGCTTCTCCAGCATCTTGGGAGTCCGTGCTACAGCTAGCTGTCCTCCCCCAACTCATCAATCTCTTCCAGTAGTGCTAGTAGTACTCCATGGCGCGATCCATCAACAAGCAGGCGGGAAAGTTATCGTATACTCGGTTTGCAGTGAGTGGCATGCCGAGCGACCATGTGGGGTCGAGCCGTGGAGGAGGGTGAGACACGAACACGACAGACGTGATTTAAACGTTGGTTTTGCTCGATGGAGCGATCCAACAAAACGAAACGTTGGTTTCTCTACGTTTCCATTTTTTCTTTGGAAAAACGGAAACTTTCCACTCCATTTTCATTCCTATTCCAAGGTTGCCCCGTTACAACATTCCATCAAATACAAAGGAAAACTAACACGCATGGTGATGCATCTCAATGATTCACAGATCATAGCCAATATTTACTTCACAACTAAAGAAAAAAGTTGTGAGAGCGTGTACGAAAGAAAAACTACTGATGGGGTCACTACGACTTAAACCTTAAACTCTAAACAAGATTTAATTCCCTGGCCAGGTAGAACATGTCAAAGGAAAGACGGCTGGCACCCTCAGATCATACGATGCTTTTGTGCAGTTCCACTAAAATCGACTTGAGCATCCCCGATAGCAAAGATATTGAAGAAGTGTGATTAGAATAATAGTACTGGCACTAGTTCATGAGACATAAACTCATCACAAGTAGAATCTGGTAGAAGTAGAGAAAGATCGACATGAAGATGGAGCTACGGCAGTGGAGCAAGCCGTCTCCGAAAGGAAGATGGACTACCTAGGACGTGAAGGAAATATGCCCTAGAGGCAATAATAAAGTTATTATTTATTTCCTCATATCATGATAAATGTTTATTATTCATGCTAGAATTGTATTAACTGGAAACATGATACATGTGTGAATACATAGACAAACATATAGTCACTAGTATGCCTCTACTTGACTAGCTCATTAATCAAAGATGGTTATGTTTCCTAACCATAGACATGTGTTCTCATTTGATTAACGAGATCACATCATTAGGAGAATGATGTTATTGACATGACCCATTCCATTAGCCTAGCACTTGATCGTTTAGTATATTGCTATTGCTTTCTTCATGACTTATACATGTTCCTGTAACTATGAGATTATGCAACTCCCGTTTACCAGAGGAACACTTTGGGTACTACCAAACGTCACAACGTAACTGGGTGATTATAAAGGAGTACTATAGGTGTCTCCGAAGTTGCATGTTGGGTTGGCGTATTTCGAGATTAGGTTTTGTCACTCCGATTGTCGGAAAGGTATCTCTGGGCCCTCTCGGTAATGCACATCACTATAAGCCTTGCAAGCAATGTAGCTAATGAGTTAGTTACGGAATGATGCATTACGTAACGAGTAAAGAGACTTGCCGGTAACGAGATTGAACTAGGTATTGGATACCGACGATCGAATCTCGGGAAAGTAACATACCGATGACAAAGGGAACAGCGTATGTTGTTATGTGGTTTGACCGATAAATATCTTCGTAGAATATGTAGGAACCAATATGGGCATCCAGGTTCCGCTATTGGTTATTGACCGAGAATAGTTCTAGGTCATGTCTACATAGTTCTCGAACCCGTAGGGTCCGCACGCTTAACGTTATGTGTGACACTCCAAAATTTTTGGTGGTTTGTGTTTTTTTCAAAAGAGCCTTGCTTTGTTTGAAAGAAGGTCTTTTAAACCCTTCCTAAAAACCATCTTCTAAGTTTGCCCTCTCAAAAATCCTTTTTAGTTTTGGGTTTTTATTTGGTTTTGATCCCTTCTAAATTTCACCATGCCTCCTATGGTGAAATTTTCCCAAAACCTCTCCTCCCACTCTGGTGCAATCCAAACATTCTGTCCAAACAAATAAAATCCATTTTTGGATTTTATTCCAATGATTTCTCCTCCCAATATAAATCTGTCTTCTCTTTTGAGCCTAGGTGGATTACAAAGCAAGTACCCTAATGCTTTTGATTTTTGACCTCAACTCAACACCCTTGGATAGTCCTTTGTACCCACAACCCAGAACCATCTTGATCCACTCTTCTCCTATTCAAATATTTGAAAATTCACTCACTGCAAGTTTGGACCAGATTTGCCAAATTTGGTGAAATTCATATCTACACCTCTCCAAAAATTCTACAAATATTCAGGCAGCCTCTAGATGCAATGAGAGGCCCCTCCACCAAAAACCAGCTCAAGGAAAAATCCCTACACACTAGAATCATTCTGTCGAACACCTTGCATGCACTAGTACTGTTCACTTTCAGAAAATTCAGAAGTTCAGTGTCGATCTCCATCAGTAACTTCAGTCACGAGTCCACGGTGCCCTTGGCACGTTGCTCGCATCCTATCCCTCTTGTCCGGAGCTTCACACGAGCGCTTGGCGCGTTCCTGGCGTCGGTGGCGCCCTGGCCCACCTGCGCCGGCGTGTCTTGCGGCGGCCGTATCACCGTAGCGGCCGACAGGGAGCAGAACGGCGGCATAACGCCGTTCGGCGCCGCCCAAACCCCCTGGTGGCTCCGCGTGGCCATTTCCCTGCCAGCGCACGCATGCAGCACCGTCGCCGTGGCGCGGCACGCGCAGAGCGCGCTCCCTGCCGCCGACGGGCCCGCACCGCCCCGTTCCGTTGAGCTCCCCCTAAACAACCCAATCCCGGCGCGGTTAGCATCTAAACGGAACCAGGGATCACCCACGACGACGCTCAACCCCTGAACCCTCCCGTGCAACCACTGCGCCGCCGTAATCACCTCGCTGGAGAACCCCGTTCTCGGCAACCGCCTCGGGGCGGCTATATATAGCACCCCAAGCTTGTTCTCGCCTCCGCACGACTCCACCTTCTCACCAGACCCCGCCCGGCCACTGAACGAGCCTCGAGGGGCCTTTCCTCCTCGACTCCGGCCACCTCCGTCCGCCTCGGGCTCCGGCATCGTTCTCTCCGGTGAGAACTCCTCCGCCGCCCTACTTTTGACCGTAGCATCGTACCACCTCTCGTAAGATAACCCCCACCTCAATTTTGACCTTGCAGCTCTCTCCGGCGAGATCCACGACCACCCGAACCACCGGCCGCCGGAGCAAGCGTCGCCGCCGATGTGGTTCTCTTTGGCAACCACCACCACCTCCCATAGACGCGGAATGGCGCCCTGATCACAGAGGTACTCTCCGATCTCGCTGCCTCGTCGTGGATCGCCGCCGGCGACCACCGCGGCTCTCGGGCGCCGACCAGCCCCGGCTCCCTCGTTTGAAAATTCAAACCTGACGGGTGGGACCCGACCGTCAACCACTCTTGTGTTTTTATTTCGAAGCGTTTACTGAAAGCGTACTCTGGCAAATACGCTTCCACTCTGAACCGTTTTTCTGATTTTTTCTGCAAAACCCCCTGGAAGTTTTCTGTTTCATTACAGATGGGTCCTTGGGTTAAAACCCTTATAACTTTTTATTCAGAAAGGAATTTTTGAGTGATTCTTTTTCTGTCCTCTTCAAATTTTTGTCTAGTTTTTAATCATATTTATTTGAAAAATATTTGGAACACTTTTTTTGTACACTCATGGTATTTACGTTGCGTGCATATCTTTTCTTATACCGTAGATACCGGAGGAGGTGACGGAGCTGCAAACCACGCACAATTAGACTCCGACTACTCCGAACCAGGCAAGCATGTTTGAACTCTTGATATGATGAGTGTTGTTGCGTGTTTGCATTTTAGTATGATCATGGCATGTTTATGAACAACTTTTTGAATGTTATATTTCATATACATAATCGGAAAGTAAGTTTCGGTAAGCATTATGTTGTTGGATACATATTTGCATAGCCATGTGTTGGCATGAGGATGGGTAAGATGGCAGTGTTGTGATATGCCAGGCTTAGGCCATTCCCTTCGACAGCAGTGTCAACATGATAAAATCATATTCCCTTCATTTCCTTCTTGTGTTGCCACATGTTTTCCGCAAGGGATATGGCATAGTAAATTGCAACCGTTTTCCTGGTACACACCAAGTGGAGAGGCCGGGATGAGGGTTCCATGGCCCTGGATTAAAGCCCGTCATCCGGTCAGGGGGCATGGGTGTTTCCGGTTGGGACCGAGAGGGGGCACCCCTTAGAGCGCGCGAATAGAAATTTGATCCCATGCTATTCGAGGTTGTGGCCTCCCCGTCTCAAAGTTTTTCTTGGACGTTGACCAGGGTGATTCCTGGCATCGTGAGGTGAAATGGGTGTGTACTAGTTAAATGCGTTTCTACTGAAATACCGTAAACGGAACTAGTCCTTCGTGCCTACGGAAATCCGTTCACTGTGGTCAGTTCATCCAAACTCTGTAGAGTCTCGAATCTGTCAATTGTCTTGTACTTTGTTCAAGTACTATATTCATCTTGTCTTGTCAGGTACCAACCTCAGTGACAAAACTCTGGTGGGATTTATATGTGATGAATCCAGTTGAAAGATTATTCTTGTGGATGGACTAATCTTGCTATTTACATTTTGTACAAGCCCTGTCTGCGATGTCGCTCAGATGTCCGACGGTGGCATACCTGTTATTTACTTTTGTTATAGACCATGTCTGTGATGTCGCTCAGACGTCCGACTGTAGTATTTCTCTTAAAGCCATGTCTGTGATGTCGCTCAGACGTCCGATAGTGGTATTTCTTTTAAGCCCTGTCTGTGATGTCGCTCAGACGTCCGACTATGGTATTTCTCTTAAAGCCCTGTCTGTGATGTCGCCCAGACATCCAACAGTGGCATTTCTTTGAAAGCCCTTTATGTGGTGTCGCTTAGACGCCCGACTGCGGCATGCATTTTATTTATTTACCTTTCGAGGCGTCGCTCCAGACACCCGATCGGTTTTCAGTTATTTATTTTATTTATCAAGTCTTGCAATATTATCATTGTGATATGAGCATCATCCTTTGTTCATGACGCATTCATGCATCCATTGATTATATCTTTTGTCCGAACTGTCTTGCAAGTACTTTCAAGTACTCACCTGGCTTGTTGATTTGGCCAGATGTTGATGAAGGCGATCTCATGGATGAAGAGTTTGATAGCGAGTCCGATGCCTAGAGGAGTCCCAGTCAGTCCCGTGCGATCCTGTCTTGGTCATTGTATTATCCGCTTCCGCCCCTCCAAATAAATTCATCGAGCCTCACCTCGACGCTCGATGTGCTGCCAGTAGAAGTCAAGTTACCCACCATCACTTTTCCTCGAGCTAGTAGCATGCCACCACACCCCTGTATCATAACCGCCCTTATGTAAGATATTGGCGAGTTTGGAATAAATTGTTGAGCGGCCTCAGCTCAACCCTGTAATATATTTGATACTACTGGTTCTCTGTTTATCAAGCTTTTGTCTACCAGAAAGGATGACTTTTCCTATACTGGGATTAACAAATCAGTTTTATCAATAATCATTCTATTGAAAAGCCGGTCGTGACAGACTTGGTAACCAGAGCCAGGCTGACTGTAGGTAGCCACTAGGTGCGATCGCTAATTGGTTATTAGCATGATAGAGTTATTCATGTTTTTACAAACATAGTCATTTTTCTGACAGTCAGCATAAAAATTATGATCTGATGACTCAGAATTTTTGCCTACTTCTGTAGATGGCCGGCAACGACTGCGAGTCTCAAATGTTCGCCAACGTGCCTGAGGGGTTCGTCAAACTCCTCTCCTTCATCGTTCAGGTCGCGATGGGGCCATCCGTGCGCCCAGTCTTCACGCTTTATCCGCACAAGATCAACGACAGCCTGACTATGCACCAAGCCGCGGTGAAATTCAGGGGAGGCCATGCTGAAATACGCCGTCTCCGATTCATGGGGAGGGCCATGCCTACAGAAAGGCATGCTATGCAGATGGCTGCCCACGAGATGATAGCCCGTCTTCGGGATGTTCTTCCTGCAATGAAGACCCGTCGCTACCACTACCTTCCATGCCATGTGCCTTATACTTGCCACTACTCTTTCTCTTGCCCTAGGGGAGAGCGAGACGAAGCCTTTGAGATGCTTGTCGAGTACCTCCGAGCCCTGGAGGCAGCATTCGACTGCATGGTGGATGACCTCGTAGCTGCACGCATGGACTCAGTTCATGGTTGTGCTGCTAACAGGAGGGAACTCCTACACACCGCTCCGCCATTGACTTTTGTGTCATCAGCAGCCTCTCACTCACCTTCCATACTCGCCACTGCTCGTCGTCTGCCTACCACAGAGGAATTTAACCAGGCTATTGCACCCACTCCCGTCTGCTCTGCACCACTTGTTGCACCCACTCCCGTCCGCTCTGCACCACTTGTTGCACCCACTCCCATACGTGCTACCCCACCTATTCCACCCACTCGCATTCGCGTTATTCCACCTACGGCATCTGCTCCACCAGCTCAGCACAACGTTTCTCGTCTGGAACCTATTAGCGAGGAGGAGGTTGATTCCCCAGCGTCTCTGCGTCTCACCCTCGGCAGGCCAAGGGAGATCCTCACCATCTCCGACTAAGTATGCATAGACGCCATGCGATGTATCGACTTGTGTAATATGTTTTATGTACATAGGTTGTGAGAAGTAGCCTGTTTGCGCATCATGTAGGATCTGGAGGAGTGCACTAGTTTAAATAACATGTCAGTATTATGCACGCATGTCCTGAGTGATGTAATGTATAATTATGCCCGCGTGTAAAATATGCACTAGTCCTTCTCCGCGCGAAATCGTGTATTTCCAAAAATATCCTGGAGTTTAAGAATGTTCTTTGTGTGTGATTTTATTGACTTTTGCGACTCTCTTTCTTGTCTTACGAGTTCACAAAAATATATCCCCAGAGTGAAAGATGTCTCGTCCTTGGACGCGCTCCATGCCAACTCAGCCAGAAGAAAATTATGGCACACCGCAGAACCAAAATTTCACTCAGGGACAGACAAGTCAACAAGGCAGTGAAACAGCTTTTACACAAGTTTGTCGTTTGTACGAACAGAGTCAACAGCAACACCAGGAAATGATGAACCAATTCATCAATATGGGAAGTAATCGTGGTCAGTATCAACCGCAATCCAAATTATCTGAGTTACAAAAGACGCGTCCTCCAACATTTTCTCATACTGACAAGCCTCTTGAGGCCGAGGACTGGCTTCGAGACATGGAGAGAAAATTAATTATCGCACATTGTTCAGACCGTGAAAAAAGTACTGTATGCACCACATTATCTCACAGGTGCAGCTGCATCGTGGTGGGAAAACTTCCTGCACATGCACCCCAACGAAAATGAAATCACCTGGGAAATTTTCAAAGAAGGTTTTCGTGGGGCACATATTCCTAAGAGCGTCATGAAAATCAAGAAGAAAGAATTTGATGAACTCAAGCAAAGAGCCACGACAGTGTCAGAATACAATAGCCAATTCACACTGCTGTCTCGCTACGCCAATGAAGAACGCATGACCGAGAGCAAGAAGATGGAAAAATTCTTGGAAGGCCTGGCACCCGCCCTTAAGTGCCAGCTAGTTGTGCATACCTTTCTAGATTTTAAAACACTGGTGGATAAGGCCATTACCCTGGAAAATGAGCGACGTAGCCTGGAAGATTTCCGCAAACGGAAAAGGGACCAGACTAGTTTTTCTCACAATCACAGAAGCAAGAAGGAATTTCAGAAGGGGGATTCACACAAAACCCCGACGAATAATTCACGTCCAACCAAGAATTTCCATGCAAGAGACAAAGAGTTCACCTATCGCCCAGGCGTTACCTGTTATGCTTGTGGAGAAGAAGGGCACTATGCCAAGTAGTGTCCCAAGCCAAGGAACTCAAACCCGAAGCTCAATAATGGTGGAAATAATTCAGCACCAAAGCGAAGCAATTTCAACCCCAACAATAACCACCGGAAAGGTCACCTGAACCACGTGACCCAAGAGGAAGCACAGAACACCCCAGATATCGTACTCGGTACGTACCCCGTCAACACAATACCTGCCATGGTTTTGTTTGATTCTGGAGCTTCTCACTCATTCGTTTCGAAAAGTTTTGCTTTGCAAAATAATTTTTCGATGCTTCCCTTGGAAAAATCAATGATCATCAAGTCCCCTGGAATTAAGCAAGTGACCCAGAGTTACTGTCAAGGTGTGATTATTAAATTTTAAGGATTGAAGTTTTACGCCAACCTTATTATGCTGGAAAGCAAGGGACTGGATGTCATCCTAGGAATGGATTGGTTAACCACCAACAAAGGTTTTATTGACTGCTTCAACCGTACCGTGATTCTCACACACCATCATGGGAAGACAATAAAAGTTTCAGCCAAAGAGAGACAAATACCTCGACAACCTAGATTAAACAAGGTGGACGTTTCTGAGCTGAACAAGGTTCCAGTAGTATGTGAATTCCCAGACGTATTTCCAGAAGAACTACCAGGCATGCCACCAGACCGAGAGATAGAATTCAGCATTGAGCTAGCACCCGGAACCACTCCTATTTACAAGAAACCTTACAGAATGGCACCATCCGAACTGGTAGAGTTGAAGAAGCAAATAAAATAATTATTGGAGAAAGGATACATACAAGCCAGCTCCTCACCTTGGGGTTCACCAATTTTATTTGCCAAGAAGAAGGATGGAACAATGAGGTTGTGTATTGATTATGGAGCCCTCAACATGGTCACAATCAAGAACAAATACCCAATGCCCCGAATAAATGATTTATTCGATCAGCTCGCACAGGACAAACTCTTCTCAAAAATTGACTTGAGATCAGGATACCACCAATTAAAAGTACGAACAGAAGATATTCCCAAGACCGCCTTCACCTCCAGATATGGGATGTATGAGTTCACAGTGATGCCATTCGGACTAACCAACGCCCCCGCATATTTTGTTCACCTCATGAACAAAGTATTTATAAAGTATATGGACAAGTTTGTTGTGGTATTCATCGATGATATTCTGATATATTCCAAAACACCAGAAGAGCACGCCGAACATCTCAGGATTGTACTCGGAGGACTCAGGAAACATCAACTGTACGCCAAATTCAGCAAATGTGAATTTTGGCTAAAATAGGTGGGTTTTCTGGGCCACGTGCTAACCCAAGAAGGTATTGCAGTAGACCCGGAAAAAGTCAAGGCCGTACTTGGCTGGAAACCACCAGCTAACGTAACGGACGTACGGAGTTTCTTGGGAATGGCAGGATATTATCGGAGATTTATTGAAGGATTCTCCACTATAGCAAAGCCCATGACACAATTGCTCAAGAAAGGCAAAAAGTTTGAATGGACAGAAGCATGTGAGAAAAGCTTCCAAGAGCTAAAAAGCAAATTAACAACGGCACCAGTATTAATCGTGCCAGATATACACAAGAATTTCGAGGTATATTGTGACGCATCCCGGAAAGGCCTCGGATGCGTATTGATGCAAGAAGGCAAGGTAGTTGCGTATGTCTCTAGACAACTACGCAAGCATGAGGAAAATTATCCCACTCATGACCTGGAATTAGCAGCAGTCATCCATGCACTCAAGGAATGGAGACACTTTCTGATTGGGAATCGTTGTGAGATATACACAGACCATAAGAGTCTTAAGTATATTTTCACACAGACAGAATTAAATTTACGACAACGACGCTGGTTAGAGTTGGTGAAGGATTATGATGTTGGAATCCACTATCATCCCGGAAAAGCAAATGTTGTGGCAGATGCACTTAGTCGCAATCCCAGCACGGACGACGACAATATACCAAAATTGAGGCCAGAATTTCAACAGGAATTTTCCCGACTCAATCTAATAATGGTCACCAAAGGCAGTGTGCCGAATATAGAAATACAGCCTACCCTGATGGAAAGGGTCAAGGAAGCCCAGCACGGACACCCCAGCATTGAGGGCATAAAAAGAAAAGTGAGTTTGGGAAGAGCCTCAGAATTCAACGTAGATGAGCAAGGAATATTGTGGTATGTAGAAAGGCTATGTGTACCAAATGTCAAGGACCTCAAACAGCAGATATTGACTGAAAGTCACACAGCTCCGTATTCAATCCATCCTGGAGGGACAAAAATGTACAAGGATCTTCAGGAAAATTTCTGGTGGCACGGTATGAAAAGAGATATAGCCACATTCATTGCCTGTTGTGACTCTTGTCAACGTATCAAGACCGAGCACCAGAAACCAGCCGGATTGTTACAGCCAAATAAGATACCCGAGTGGAAATGGGACGAGATTGGTATGGACTTTATTGTTGGACTGCCACGGTCACGACACGGAAACGATGCCATTTGGGTCATAACCGACAGATTAACCAAGGTGGCACATTTTATTCCGGTAAAAACAACTTACATCACTCAGAGACTAGCCAGACTATATCTTGCCCGTATCGTCTGCTTACATGGAGTCCCTAAGACTATCATCTCCGATAGAGGCACACAGTTCGTCTCTACATTCTGGGATCACCTACAACAGGCACTGGGAACCCAACTAGCCTTCAGTACCGCATACCATCCCCAGACTGATGGGCAGACGGAACGCGTAAACCAAATCCTAGAAGACATGCTAAGAGCCTGTGTCCCCACCTACGGGAACAGTTGGGAAGAAAGTTTGCCATATGCAGAGTTCGCATACAACAACAGCTATCAAGCCAGCTTGCAAATGGCACCCTTTGAAGCTCTATATGGGAGAAGATGTCGTACCCCGCTAAATTGGTCAAAGACCGGAGACAGCCATATCTTTGGCCCAGATATGCTCAAGGAGGCCGAGGAGAAAGTTAAGACAATTAGAGAACGACTCAAAACAGCTCAAAGTCGGCAAAAGAGTTATTACGACCGAAAGCATCGGGAAATCAGTTTTGAACCCGGAGAATTGGTATACCTGAGAGTTTCTCCTATGAAGGGTCTGCAACGATTCAAGATTAAGGGGAAACTAGCACCAAGGTTCATCGGACCATTTCATATAGTGGCCCGACGAGGCAAGGTAGCCTACCAGCTGGACCTACCCGGAGAGTTATCCGCTATCCACAACGTGTTTCATATCTCGCAGTTGAGAAAATACATGAGCAACCCAGAGAAGCAAGTTTCACATGAGTATATTGACGTGCAACCGGACCTCACTTACCGGGAGCACCCAATAAAAATATTAGAAGAGTCTGAAAGGAGGACCCGACAGAAAACCATTAAGTTTTTCAGAGTTCAATGGAGTAATCACACCAAAAATGAAGCAACTTGGGAGAGCGAGGACTTTCTTCGGACAGAGCACCCACACCTGTTTAAGGATCAGTTGAAATCTCGGGGACGAGATTTTTCCTAAGGGGGTAGGTGCTGTGACACTCCAAAAATTTTGGTGGTTTGTGTTTTTTTCAAAAGAGCCTTGCTTGGTTTGAAAGGTCTTTTAAACCCTTCCTAAAAACCATCTTCTAAGTTTGCCCTCTCAAAAATCCTTTTTAGTTTTGGGTTTTTATTTGTTTTTGATCCCTTCTAAATTTCACCATGCCTCCTATGGTGAAATTTTCCCAAAACCTCTCCTCCCACTCTGGTGCAATCCAAACATTCTGTCCAAACAAATAAAATCCATTTTTGGATTTTATTCCAATCATTTCTCCTCCCAATATAAATCTGTCTTCTCTTTTGAGCCTAGGTGGATTACAAAGCAATTACCCTAATGCTTTTGATTTTTGACCTCAACTCAACACCCTTGGATAGTCCTTTGTACCCACAACCCAGAACCATCTTGATCCACTCTTCTCCTGTTCAAATATTTCAAAATTCACTCACTGCAAGTTTGGACCAGATTTGCCAAATTTGGTGAAATTCATATCTACACCTCTCCAAAAATTCTACAAATATTCAGGCAGCCTCCAGATGCAATGAGATGCCCCTCCACCAAAAACCAGCTCAAGGAAAAATCCCTACACACTAGAATCATTCTGTCGAACACCTTGCATGCACTAGTACTGTTCACTTTCAGAAAATTCAGAAGTTCAGTGTCGATCTTCGTCAGTAACTTCAGTCACGAGTCCACAGTGCCCTTGGCATGTTGCTCGCAGCCTATCCCTCTTGTCCGGAGCTTCACACGAGCGCTTGGCGCGTTCCTGGCGTCGGTGGCGCCCTGGCCCGCCTGCGCCGGCGTGTCTTGCGGCGGCCGTATCACCGTAGCGGCCGACAGGGAGCAGAACGGCGGCATAACGCCGTTCGGCGCCGCCCAAACCCCCTGGTGGCTCCGCGTGGCCGTTTCCCCGCCAGCACACGCATGCAGCACCGTCGCCGTGGCGTGGCACGCGCAGAGCGCGCTCCCTGCCGCCGACGGGCCCGCGCCGCCCCGTTCCGTCGAGCTCCCCCTAAACAACCCAATCCCGGCGCGGTTAGCATCTAAACGGAACCAGGGATCACCCACGACGACGCTCAACCCCTGAACCCTCCCGTGCAACCACTGCGCCGCTGTAATCACCTCGCCAGAGAACCCCGTTCTCGGCAACCGCCTCGGGGCGGCTATATATAGCACCCCGAGCTTGCTCTCACCTCCGCACGACTCCACCTTCTCACCAGACCCCGCCCGGCAACTGAACGAGCCTTGAGGGGCCTTTCCTCCTCGACTCCGACCACCTCCGTCCGCCTTGGGCTCCGACATCGTTCTCTCCGGTGAGAACTCCTCCGCCACCCTACTTTCGACCGTAGCATCATACCACCTCTAGTAAGATAACCCCCACCTCAATTTTGACCTCGCAGCTCTCTCCGGCGAGATCCACGACCACTCGAACCGCCGTCCGCCGGAGCAAGTGTCGCCGCCAACGTGGTTCTCTTCGGCAACCACCACCACCTCCCACAGACGCGGAATGGCGCCCTGATCACAGAGGTACTCTCCGATCTCCCTGCCTCACCGTGGATCGCCGCCGGCGACCACCGCGGCTCTCGGGCGCCGACGAGCCCCGGCTCCCTCGTTTGAAAATTCAAACCTGACGGGTGGGACCCGCCCGTCAGCCACTCTTGTCTTTTTATTTCGAAGCGTTTACTGAAAGCATACTCTGGCAAATACGCTTCCACTCTGAACCGTTTTTCTGATTTTTTCTGCAAAACCCCCTGGAAGTTTTCTGGTTCATTACAGATGGGTCCTTGGGTTAAAACCCTTATAACTTTTTATTCAGAAAAGAATTTTTGAGTGATTCTTTTTCTGTCCTCTTCAAATTTTTGTCTAGTTTTTTATCATATTTATTTGAAAAATATTTGGAACACTTTTTTTGTACACTCACGGTATTTACGTTGCGTGCATATCTTTTCTTATACCGTAGATACCGGAGGAGGTGACGGAGCTCCAAACCACGCACAATTAGACTCCGACTACTCCGAACCAGGCAAGCATGTTTGAACTCTTGATATGATGAGTGTTGTTGCGTGTTTGCATTTTAGTATGATCATGGAATGTTTATAAACAACTTTTTGAATGTTATATTTCATATACATAATCGGAAAGTAAGTTTCGGTAAGCATTATGTTGTTGGATACATATTTGCATAGCCATGTGTTTGCATGAGGATGGGTGAGATGGCAGTGTTGTGACATGCCAGGCTTAGGCCAGTCCCTTCGACAGCAGTGTCAACATGATCAAATCATATTCCCCTCATTTCCTTCCTGTGCTGCCACATGTTTTCCGCAAGGGATATGGCATAGTAAATTGCAACCTTTTTCCTGGTACACACCAAGTGGAGAGGCCGGGATGAGGGTTCCATGGCCCTGGATTAAAGCCCGTCATCCGGTCAGGGGGCATGGGTGTTTCCGGTTTGGACCGAGAGGGGGGCACCCCTTAGAGCACGCGTATAGAAATTTGATCCCATGCTATTCGAGGTTGTGGCTTCCCCGTCTCAAGGTTTTTCTTGGACATTGACCAGGGTGATTCCTGGCATCGTGAGGTGAAATGGGTGTGTACTAGTTAAATGCGTTTCTACTGAAATACCGTAAATGGAACTAGTCCTTCGTGACTACGAAAATCCGTTGGCTGTGGTCAGTTCATCGAAACTCTGCAGAGTCTCGAATCCGTCAATTGTCTTGTACTTTGTTCAAGTACTATATTCATCTTGTCTTGTCAGGTACCAACCTCAGTGACAAAACTCCGGTGGGATTTATATGTGATGAATCCAGTTGAAAGATTATTCTTGTGGATGGACTAATCTTGCTATTTACATTTTGTACAAGCCCTGTCTGCGAGGTCGCTCAGACGTCCGACGGTGGCATACATGTTATTTACTTTTGTTATAGACCCTGTCTGTGATGTCGCTCAGACGTCCGAATGTGGTATTTCTCTCAAAGCCCTGTTTGTGATGTCGCTCAGACGTCCGACAGTGGTATTTCTTTTAAGCCCTATCTGTGATGTCGCTCAGACGTCCGACTGTGGTATTTCTTTTAAAGCCCTGTATGTGATGTCACTCAGACGTCCGACTGTGGTATTTCTTTTAAGCC
>NC_057804.1:613687560-613688784 GCF_018294505.1 Triticum aestivum | reverse complement strand
TGTGATGTCGCTTAGACGTTCGACTGTGGTATTTCTTTTAAGCCCTATCTGTGATGTCGCTCAAACGTCCGACTGTGGTATTTCTTTTGAAGCCCTGTCTGTGATGTCGCTCAAACGTCCGACTATGGTATTTCTTTTAAGCCCTGTCCGTGATGTCGCTCAGACGTCTGACTGTGGTATTTCTTTTAAAGCCCTCTCTGTGATGTCGCCTAGACGTCCGACGGTGGCATTTCTTTTAAAGCCCTTTATGTGGTGTCGCTTAGACGCCCGACTGCGGCATGCATTTTATTTATTTACCTTTCGAGGCGTCGCTCCAGACACCCGATCGGTTTTCAGTTATTTATTTATTTATCAAGTCCTGCAATATTATCATTGTGATATGAGCATCATCCTTTGTTCATGACGCATTCATGCATTCATTGATTATATCTTTTGTCTGAACTGTCTTGCGAGTACTTTCAAGTACTCACCTGGCTTGTTGATTTGGCCAGATGTTGATGAAGGCGATCTCATGGATGAAGAGTTTGATAGCGAGTCCGACGCCTAGAGGAGTCCCAGTCAGTCCCGTGCGATCCTGTCTTGGTCATTGTATTATCCGCTTCCGCCACTCCAAACAAATTCATCGAGCCTCACCGAGACGCTCGTTGTGCTGCCAGTAGAAGTCAAGTTACCCACCATCACTTTTCCTCGAGCTAGTAGCATGCCACCACACCCCTGTGTCATAACCGCCCTTATGTAAGATATTGACGAGTTTGTAATAAATTGTTGAGCGGCCTCAGCTCAACCCTGTAATATATTTGATACTATTGGTTCTCTGTTTATCAAGCTTTTGTCTACCAGAAAGGATGACTTTTCCTATACTGGGATTAACAGATCGGTTTTATCAATAATCATTTTATTGAAAAGCCGGTCATGACATTATGATGACAATTTTATTATGAGTTTATAAGTTTTGATGTACCGAAGTTTGTTCGAAGTCCCGGATGTGATCATCAACATGATGAGGAGTCTCGAAATGGTCAAGACATAAAGATTGATATATTGGATGACTATATTCGGACATCGGAAGTGTTCCGGACGTTTTCGGAGAAAACCGGAGTGCCGGAGGGTTACCGGAACCCCCCAGGGAGAGATAATGGGCCACATGGGCCTTGGTGGAAAGAGAGAGGGGCGGCCAGGGTGGGCCGCGCGCCCCCTCTCCCTCTGGTCCGAATTGGACTAGGA
>NC_057804.1:613674852-613687393 GCF_018294505.1 Triticum aestivum | reverse complement strand
TCCCCTCCTAGTAGGAGTAGGAAAGGGGGAGTCCTACTCCTACTAGGAGGAGGACTCCTCCTCCTGGCGCGCCCTCTAGGGCCGGCCGGCCTCCCCCCTTGCTCCTTTATATACGGGGGCAGGGGGGCACCCTAAGACACACAAGTTGATCTACAGATCGTTCCTTAGCCATGTGCGGTACCCTCCTCCACCATATTCCACCTCGGTCATATCGTCGTGGAATTTAGGCGAAGCCCTGCGCCGGTAGAACATCATCATCGTCACCACGTCGTCGTGCTGACGGAACTCATCCCCGAAGCTTTGCTGGATCGGAGCCCGGGGATCGTCATCGAGCTGAATGTGTGCTGAACTCGGAGGTGCCGTACGTTCGGTACTTGGATCGGTCGGATCATGAAGACGTACGACTATATCAACCGCGTTGTGCTAACGTTTCCACTTACGGTCTACGAGGGTACATGGACAACACTCTCCCCTCTCGTTGCTATGTCATCACCATGATCTTGCGTGTACGTAGGAAATTTTTTGAAATTACTACGTTCCCCAATAGTGGTATCAGAGCTTAGGTTTTATGCGTAGATGTCATATGCACGAGTAGAACACAAGTGAGTTGTGGGCGACACAAGTCATACTGCTTACCAGCATGTCATACTTTGGTTCGGCGGTATTGTGAGATGAAGCGGCCCGGACCGACATTACGTGTACGCTTACGCGAGACTGGTTTCACCGTTATGAGCACTCATGCTTAAAGGTGGCTGGCGGGTGTCTGTCTCTCTCACTTTAGCTGAATCGAGTGTGGCTACTCCCGGTCCTTGCGAAGGTTAAAACAGCACTAACTTGACGAACTATCGTTGTGGTTTTGATGCGTAGGTAAGAACGGTTCTTGCTAAGCCTGTAGCTGCCACGTAAAACATGCAACAACAAAGTAGAGGACGTCTAACTTGTTTTTGCAGGGCATGTTGTGATGTGATATGGTCAAGACGTGATGCTATATTTTATTGTATGAGATGATCATGTTTTGTAACCGAAGTTATCGGCAACTGGCAGGAGCCATATGGTTGTCGCTTTATTGTATGAAATGCAAACGCCCTGTAATTGCTTTACTTTGTCACTAAGCGGTAGCGATAGTCGTAGAAGCAATAGATGGCGTAACGACAATGATGCTACGATGGAGATCAAGGTGTCGCGCCGATGACAATGGTGATCACGACGGTGCTTCGAAGATGGAGATCACAAGCACAAGATGATGATGGCCATATCATATCACTTATATTGATTGCATGTGATGTTTATCCTTTATGCATCTTATCTTGCTTTGATTGACGGTAGCATTTTAAGATGATCTCTCACTTAAATTATCAAGAAGTGTTCTCCCTGAGTATGCACCGTTGCCAAAGTTCGTCGTGCCCAGACACCACGTGATGATCGGGTGTGATAAGCTCTACGTCCATCTACAACGGGTGCAAGCCAGTTTTGCACACGCAGAATACTCAGGTTAAACTTGACAAGCCTAGCATATGCAGATATGGCCTCGGAACACGGAGACCGAAAGGTCGAGCGTGAATCATATAGTAGATATGATCAACATAGTGATGTTCAGCATTGAAAACTACTCCATCTCACGTGATGATCGGTTATGGTTTAGTTGATTTGGATCACGTGATCACTTAGATGACTAGAGAGATGTCTGTCTAAGTGGGAGTTCTTAAGTAATATGATTAATTGAACTTAAATTTATCATGAACTTAGTACCTGATAGTTTTTTGCTCGTCTATGTTTGTTGTAGATAGATGGCTCGTGTTGTTGTTCCGTTGAATTTTAATGCGTTCCTTGAGAAAGCAAAGTTGAAAGATGATGGTAGCAATTACACGGACTGGGTCCATAACTTGCGGATTATCCTCATTGCTGCACAGAAGAATTACGTCCTGGAAGCACCGCTGGGTGCCAGGCCTGCTGCTAATGCAACGGACGACGTTAAGAACGTCTGGCAGAGCAAAGCTGATGACTACTCGATAGTTCAGTGTGCCATGCTTTACGGCTTAGAACCGGGTCTTCAACGATGTTTTGAACGTCATGGAGCATATGAGATGTTCCAGGAGTTGAAGTTAATATTTCAAGCAAATGCCCGGATTGAGAGATATGAAGTCTCCAATAAGTTCTATAGCTGCAAGATGGAGGAGAATAGTTCTGTCAATGAACACATACTCAAAATGTCTGGGTATAATAATCACTTGATTCAACTGGGAGTTAATCTTCCTGATGATAGTGTCATTGACAGAATTCTCCAATCACTGCCACCAAGCTACAAGAGCTTCGTGATGAACTATAATATGCAAGGGATGAACAAGACAATTCCTGAGCTCTTCGCAATGCTAAAATCTGCGGAAGTAGAAATCAAGAAGGAGCATCAAGTGTTGATGGTTAACAAGACCACTAGTTTCAAAAAAAAAGGCAAAGGGAAGAAGAAGGGGAACTTCAAGAAGAATAGCAAGCAAGTTGCTGCTCAAGAGAAGAAACCCAAGTCTGGACCTAAGCCTGAAACTGAGTGCTTCTACTGCAAGCAGACTGGACACTGGAAGCGGAACTGCCCCAAGTATTTGGCGGATAAGAAGGATGGCAAGGTGAACAAAGGTATATGTGATATACATGTTATTGATGTGTACCTTACTAGAGCTTGCAGTAGCACCTGGGTATTTGATACTGGTTCTGTTGCTAACATTTGCAACTCGAAACAGGGACTATGGAATAAGCGAGCACTGGCCAAGGATGAGGTGACGATGCACGTGGGAAATGGTTCCAAAGTCGATGTGATCGCGGTCGGCATGCTACCTCTATATCTACCTTCGGGATTAGTTTTAGACCTGAATAATTGTTATTTGGTGCCAGCGTTGAGCATGAACATTATATCTGGATCTTGTTTGATGTGAGATGGTTATTCATTTAAATCAGAGAATAATGGTTGTTCTATTTATATGAGTAATATCTTTTATGGTCATGCACCTTTGAAGAGTGGTCTATTTTTGTTGAATCTCGATAGTAGTAATACACATATTCATAATGTCGAAGCCAAAAGATGCAGAGTTAATAATGATAGTGCAACTTATTTGTGGCACTACCGTTTAGGTCATATCGGTGTAAAACGCATGAAGAAACTCCATACTGATGGACTTTTGGAATCACTTGATTATGAATCACTTGGTACTTGCGAACCATGCCTCATGGGAAAGATGACTAAAACACCGTTCTCCGGTACTATGGAGAGAGCAACAGATTTGTTGGAAATCATACATACAGATGTATGTGGTCCGATGAATGTTGAAGCTCGTGGCGGATATCGTTATTTTCTCACCTTCACAGATGATTTAAGCAGATATGGGTATATCTACTTAATGAAACACAAGTCTGAAACATTTGAAAAGTTCAAAGAATTTCAGAGTGAAGTGGAAAATCATCATAACAAGAAAATAAAATTCCTACGATCTCATCGTGGAGGAGAATATTTGAGTTACGAGTTTGGTTTACATTTGAAACAATGCGGAATAGTTTCGCAACTCACGCCACTCGGAACACCACAACGAAATGGTGTGTCCGAACGTCGTAATGTACTTTACTAGATATGGTGCGATCTATGATGTCTCTTACTGATTTACCGCTATCGTTCTGGGGTTATGCTTTAGAGACGGCCGCATTCACGTTAAATAGGGCACCATCAAAATCTGTTGAGACGACGCCTTATGAACTGTGGTTTGGCAAGAAACCAAAGTTGTCGTTTCTTAAAGTTTGGGGTTGCGATGCTTATGTGAAGAAACTTCAACCAGATAAGCTCGAACCTAAATCGGAGAAATGTGTCTTCATAGGATACCCAAAAGAGACAGTTGGGTATACCTTCTATCACAGATCCGAAGGCAAGACATTCGTTGCTAAGAATGGATCCTTTCTAGAGAAGGAGTTTCTCTCGAAAGAAGTGAGTGGGAGGAAAGTAGAACTTGATGAGGTAACTATACCTGCTCCCTTATTGGAAAGTAGTTCATCACATAAACCGGTTCATGTGACACCTACACCAATTAGTGAGGAAGCTAATGATATTGATCATGAAACTTCAGATCAAGTTTCTACTGAACTTCGAAGGTCTACCAGAGTAAGATCCGCACCAGAGTGGCACGGTAATCCTATTCTGGAAGTCATGTTACTTGATCATGACGAACCTACGAACTATGAGGAAGCGATGATGAGCCCAGATTCTGCAAAATGGCTAGAAGCCATGAAATCTGAGATGCGATCCATGTATGAAAACAAAGTATGGACTTTGGTTGACTTGCCCAATGATCGGCAAGCCATTGAGAATAAATGGATCTTTAAGAAGAAGACTGACGCTGATGGTAATGTAACTATCTATAAAGCTCGACTTGTTGCAAAAGGTTTTCGACAAGTTCAAGGGGTTGACTACGATGAGACTTTCTCACCTGTAGCGATGCTTAAGTCTGTCCGAATCATGTTAGCTATTTCTGCATTTCATGATTATGAAATTTGGCAAATGGATGTCAAAACTGCATTCTTGAATGGATTTCTAGAAGAAGAGTTGTATATGATGCAGCCATAAGGTTTTGTTGATCCAAAAGGTGCTAGCAAAGTGTGCAAACTCCAGCGATCCATTTATGGACTGGTGCAAGCATCTAGGAGTTGGAATAAACGCTTTGATAGTGTGATCAAAGCATATGGTTTTATACAGACTTTTGGAGAAGCCTGTATTTACAAGAAAGTGAGTGGGAGCTCTGTAGCATTTCTAATATTATATGTAGATGACATATTATTAATTGGAAATGATATAGAATTTCTGGATAGCATAAAAGGATACTTGAATAAAAGTTTTTCAATGAAAGACCTCGGTGAAGCTGCTTACATATTGGGCATCAAGATTTATAGAGATAGATCAAGACGCTTAATAGGACTTTCACAAAGCACATACCTTGATAAAATTTTGAAAAAGTTCAAAATGGATCAGGCAAAGAAAGGGTTCTTGCCCGTGTTACAAGGTGTGAAGTTGAGTCAGACTCAATGCCCAACCACTGCAGAAGATAGAGAGAAAATGATAGATGTTCCCTATGCTTCAGCCATAGGCTCTATCATGTATGCAATGCTGTGTACCAGACCTGATGTATGCTTAGCAATAAGCTTGGCAGGAAGGTACCAAAGTAATCCAGGAGTGGATCACTGGACAGCAGTCAAGAACATCCTGAAATACCTGAAAAGGACTAAGGATATGCTTCTCGTATATGGAGGTGACAAAGAGCTAGTCGTAAATGGTTACGTCGATGCAAGCTTTGACACTGATCTGGATGATTCTAAATCGCAAACCAGATATGTATTTTTATTAAACGGTGGAGCTGTAAGTTGGTGCAGTTCTAAACAAAGCGTCGTGGCGGGATCTACATGTGAAGCGGAGTACATAGCTGCTTCAGAAGCAGCAAATGAAGGAGTCTGGATGAAGGTTCATTACCGATCTAGGTGTCATACCTAGTGCATCGGGACCAATGAAGATCTTCTGTGACAATACTAGTGCAATTGCCTTGGCAAAGGAATCCAGATTTCACAAGAGGACCAAGCACATCAAGAGACGCTTCAATTCCATCCGGTACCAAGTCCAAGTGGGAGACATAGAGATTTGCAAGATACATACGGATCTGAATGTTGCAGACCCGTTGACTAAGCCTCTCTCACGAGCAAAACATGATCAGCACCAAGACTCCATGGGTGTTAGAATCATTACTATGTAATGTAGATTATTGACTCTAGTGCAAGTGGGAGACTGAAGGAAATATGCCCTAGAGGCAATAATAAAGTTATTATTTATTTCCTCATATCATGATAAATGTTTATTATTCATGCTAGAATTGTATTAACCGGAAACATGATACATGTGTGAATACATAGACAAACATATAGTCACTAGTATGCCTCTACTTGACTAGCTCATTAATCAAAGATGGTTATGTTTCCTAACCATAGACATGTGTTGTCATTTGATTAACGAGATCACATCATTAGGAGAATGATGTGATTGACATGGCCCATTCCGTTAGCCTAGCACTTGATCGTTTAGTATATTGCTATTGCTTTCTTCATGACTTATACATGTTCCTGTAACTATGAGATTATGCAACTCCCGTTTACTGGAGGAACACTTTAGGTACTACCAAACGTCACAACTTAACTGGGTGATTATAAAGGAGTACTACAGGTGTCTCCGAAGGTGCATGTTGGGTTGGCGTATTTCGAGATTAGGTTTTGTCACTCCGATTGTCGGAAAGGTATCTCTGGGCCCTCTCGGTAATGCACATCACTATAAGCCTTGCAAGCAATGTAGCTAGTGAGTTAGTTATGGAATGATGCATTACGTAACGAGTAAAGAGACTTGCCAGTAACGAGATTGAACTAGGTATTGGATACCGACGATCGAATCTCGGGCAAGTAACATACCGATGACAAAGGGAACAACGTATGTTGTTATGCGGTTTGACCGATAAAGATCTTCGTAGAATATGTAGGAACCAATATGGGCATCCAGGTTCCGCTATTGGTTATTGACCGAGAATAGTTCTAGGTCATGTCTACATAGTTCTCGAACCCGTAGGGTCCGCACGCTTAACGTTATGATGACAGTTTTATTATGAGTTTATAAGTTTTGATGTACCGAAGTTTGTTCGGAGTCCCGGATGTGATCACGAACATGACGAGGAGTCTCTAAATGGTCGAGACATAAAGATTGATATATTGGACGACTATATTCGGACATCAGAAGTGTTCCGGACGTTTTCGGAGAAAACCTGAGTGCCGGAGGGTTACCGGAACCCCCCGGGGAGAGATAATGGGCCACATGGGCCTTGGTGGAAAGAGAGAGGGGCAGCCAGGGTGGGTCCCGTGCCCCCTCTCCCTCTGGTCCGAATTGGACTAGGAGGGGGGGCACCCCCCCTCTTTCCTTCCCCCTCTCCCCCTTCCTTTCCCCTCCTAGTAGGAGTAGGAAAGGGGGAGTCCTACTCCTACTAGGAGGAGGACTCGTCCTCCTGCCGCGCCCTCTAGGGCCGGCCGGCCTCCCCCCTTGCTCCTTTATATACGGGGGCAAGGGGCACCCTAAGACACACAAGTTGATCTACGGATCGTTCCTTAGCCGTGTGCGGTGCCCCCCTCCACCATATTCCACCTCGGTCATATCGTCGCGGAGCTTAGGCGAAGCCCTGAGCCGGTAGAACATCATCATCATCACCACGCCGTCGTGCTGACAGAACTCATCCCCGAAGCTTTGCTGGATCGGAGCCCGGGGATCGTCATCGAGCTGAACGTGTGCTGAACTCGGAGGTGCTGTACGATCGGTACTTGGATCGGTCGGATCGTGAAGACGTACGACTACATCAACCACGTTGTGCTAACGCTTCCGCTTACGGTCTACGAGGGTACGTGGACAACACTCTCCCCTCTCGTTGTTATGTCATCACCATGATCTTGCGTGTACGTAGGAAATTTTTTGAAATTACTACGTTCCCCAACAGGACGTCGGGCTGTACCTAGAAGGGAGGTTGGGATGCGGCATCGGCCCATACCGCGGTGACCCCCGATTGGGACACACCAACTGTGGGTTTTCTCCCTCGCCGATGTCGACCGCGTCTACACAGAACATTGTTCCCTTCCCCCAGCTGCGGGATCAGGCCCGTCATTCTATGCTTGTGAAGAGAGCAACCTTAGCAAGCAGGCTTGCAGCTTAGGCTCCTGCTAGTGTATATATAGTGGTTTTCTTTTTCTCTCCATATCAACCACTTTATATTGCGTACGTGTCATTCAAGAGTGAAATGATGGTTGCTTCTTCCGACTAACTTACTGTGTGATTTGACTGCTCCTTAGTGGCCCCTACACGTACTCCCCCTACGTGTATGCAACAGTCGCACGTACACATGGACGCAAAAACGTGCGCGACGCCCTAATGCATGCATGTCCGAGCACAAGACGGAACACACACGGTCACGCTAAATGCTCAACCTACACGTGCGTGCACACACATACTCAGTCAGGGTGAGCTAGTGACCGTATAAACACCGGAAAATATATATATTGAGCGCAATGAGCGTATTATGAAGTCCACTGACCATATTTTTACAAATATACAGTGACAGTCAGTGTATTTATCTCGTTTGAAATTAATCCATATTAACCAGAGAGGAGGCAGTATGGACTAGCATTACTTGCGTGCGGTGGCTCGCAGGACAAGGAGAAACTTTCGACTAATGCAAGCTCTCCCTCGCTCAGGCGGTGGACGTGCAACAGTTAATTCGGTGTCAGGTTGCCAGAAGCATACACTATACTACTAGTGCTACTATTGTTCGACTTCCCGAATAGGCGAACAGCCAAGTGCAAAGTTTACAAGTACTAGTACTACTAATATAGTCTATAAAGGTACGTACTAGTACTCCCTCCGGTCCTCTTTTGTTTGCGTCTAAGGTGAAGCCAGGATACCAAGGAGTGATTGTTTCGTTTGAAATTGGACAGTTCTATCCCTGATGTGCTACCAAGAGAGGCTGGGGTTAGTTTTTCTAGGCATGCATACCATTGGTTGAGCCTGCCCCACATCAGAATTCTCGCGCTGCATGCATCTCTCTCTCTTTCAAGTCTGCATGCGTCTCACTCTTCCATGCCTGCATGTGTGTCACTCTATCTGCATGCGCACGCCTTGGGAAGGGGCGATTGGTATGGGAGAGAGAGTTGGGAGTTACTGCGGCTGCACATGCAGTCAAAGCAGAACAGATGGGAGGGGTACCAATGGAAACAACAGGGTAAAGAAGCTAAGGCGCGGAGCTTTGAGGGAAAAACTGAATTTTCTTAGGCGCAAACCAAAAAGGACCAGAGGGAGTACTAGGAACCGGATGAAGGAGCGTCTGCACTCTTATTATAATTTTAAAATCTGATAAAGCAATCTTCAACACATTTGGTTCTCTTCGAGGGTTCTCGCATGTGATAATGGAAGTTGATTGCATGAAACACTCTCCACAATTCTCGCTTAATTCTGGCTCATATCCTGTTACAAATAGTAGCGCTCAGTAATATTTCCTCTTTTTTTGTTATTCATCATGTAAACAGGTCAGCAAACCTTGCGGCGCATCTTTGTGCGAATCGTGCTTGCTGCACTTTGAATGTGGCCGAGAGCTGGCTTGATGAAACACCTCGCTTCCTACTTCTTTTTTTGCGGGGTACCTCGCTTCCTAGTGACCAGTGTCTTGGCTGATCATCCTAAGAATGCTTATATATGAATAAAGATCTCTCATTTACCCGCAAAAAAGATTAAGTCATATTAACCGGAAAGGAGGGAGTATGGACTAGCACTACTTTTTGGTGTGTCCCGTGAACTCGTAGAACGAGGAGAAGCTTGCAGGACAAGGTGAAGCTCGCTTATGCCTTTTGACTAATGAAACCTACCCTCGGTGAACATGCATCAGTCCATTCGGTGTCAGATTGTCAGAGGCAGACACTGTAGTACCCAACATGCGGAGTACCATCATTATTCGACTTCACGAAGAGGCGAAGAGCCAAGCGCAGTAGTATGAGTAGTACTACTACTAGAACCGCATGGTGGAACGTCTGTACTCTTATTTTTTTTATCTCTGATAAAGTACACGTTTATTCCGGAGAAGGGCGGAAAATGGCAGCCCAACATGTAATGAATGATATCAATCAACCAACCATGCTCGAATATATCTTGGCCTCCGTGCGAGCCTGTTTGTGTGTTCTAGCTCCTCGTCTCTCTCAAGGAACGGCAGGTTGGCTCTTTGCCGTCAATTGAGATCGGTTTGCTCACACTCATGTCCCACATGTCAGTGATATGCCAAGAGGAGGTGTGTTGACCGACTAGCCATACACGTACTTGGTTTTGCACCTTCATACTACTCCTCCCTTCGTCACAGTTTACCGGGCGCGCTTCATTATGATGCATTTCTCTCAATGCATTTCCAGCACCAGAGAGACTTTAGATGCATTTGGTTTAATGCTCAATTAATTAGGGCGCCGTAACCGCAATCAAGTCCACAATTTTCTCTCCATCTACTTTGTACTACTACGGAGTGGAGTACGTGCATGCATGTGTGTACCCGGGGTGGAAGCACTACATGCATGTGTGTGTGCATTATTCCTCTAGTAATAGACGTCGTGCTATAACTACCAATGCTATTTTTCAGGCCGATCGCTAGTCGCCTTGGTCCACGGATTCGTTTTCTTTTTTCTGAAGCGTGTTGTATAAACAGTGACGGATGGAGTAGTATGAGCGGATTCAAAGAAGAGCGTATTGATGGTTACTTCTTCAGAGCAACTTATAGTGGGAAAGTGGGGCTTATGATTTGACTGCTCATTACTCACTATTAATGTGGCGCAACGACCGGGCTAAGTCTCCCATGCGGTTGTGCACTACCCCCTAGGTTCTTAAATATACTCCGGAGTATTTGTCTTTCTAGAGATTTCAATGAGTGACTACTCAAATATTTGTCTTTTTAGAGATTTCAAATGGACGGGCACATACGGATGTATATAGACATATTGTAGAGTGTAGATTCACTCATTTTGCTCCGTATGTAGTCACTTGTTGAAATCTCTAGAAAGACGAATAGAATATTTAGGAACGGAGGGAGTACACATACGAAGCAAAATGAGTGAATCTACACTCTAAAATATGCCCATTTGAAATTTGTAAAAAGACAACTATTTAGGAATGAAGGAGTATAATTTTGTGCATGGCACATGGACCCGGATGATGAAGAGGCTTCTGGCAATGTTATCAAGCTTCCATCATTTGTTTACATAATTGACGTACTATACAAATAATTTTCCAGCGACATGAAATTGTACAATGGTGTGAGCTTTCAGCTTTTGTTTCACGTGTCTTGCCATCGATGCTCTTTCGGAAACAATAAAAAACTAACTCCCTTGCTAATGCATGTCAATTATTAGCATATCAGAGCTAATAATTACATCACAACTGAAAACAGAGTTGTGAGAAGGTGTTAAATTAAAATTGATCCATGTTTTCATTGGCAGCAACGTCCCCCCAGCTCTGTCTAAATCAACAAGGCATGTTGGGAAAAAAAGTAGTTGTCTGGAGCATGCAACATTCCGATCATTTTGTGCAGTTCCACTAAAATAGAGCTGAGCATCCCTGTTCCAAAGATATTAAGTGTGATTACGATAATAGAGGACTGCTGATGAAACAATAAACAAACAAATAGAAGCCGGTCACCTTTGCAGTCTCTCTTAAGACTAACTAGTTGGAGAAGATTAGGCTCGGAGTTGGATGAGGAGGATAGAGCAAAACCAATCTCCCTTTGTGCAGTCGCACTGAAATGTAGACACGTTGCCCGCGTGACATTTTAGTAGAACTGCACAAAACACTCTTAAGAAAAAAGTGATTTGTGCAGTTCACCAAAAGGTCGCAATAGCAACGAGGTGAAATGGATAGCCCTGTTTGCAAAAAAGAAGTAGAAAGGAAACAATTACTGGCCAATAATAGTTGATGACACATGCGACGACAAAAAAGAAGCATATTCCTTGCCCTAAGGGAAGATAACAACACGGTTGTGTTTGTCTAAAACGGTGTGAGGACAAGAATGCAATATGGAAAGTATGCTGGATGAGCTACGTTTTGGGCAAAAAACTATGGAAGATCCACATGCAGCAACGTGGGAAGACGGGCAGTGGAGCAAGGCCGGAGGTGATACCTAGAGGTCGTCGGGATGTAACTAGGTGAGCGGCGGCGGGCGGAATCTGTGAGCAGGTGGCGTAGGCCCTCCGCGCCGGAGCTTGGTCAGAGAGAACGGCGTGTACCGCAGATCGGGACATGCTGCCTCGGCACCGTTGAACGGAGAAACGATGCACTTCCTCCCTTTCTCCCGGCGGACGGGGTGCGGCCGGATCAGTGACCAACGGTGAGAGAGAGAGAGGACACTGCACTCCCTTTCCCCCGGCGGACGGGATGCGGCCGGATCAGTGACCAACTGTGAGAGAGAGAGGCCACTGCACTCCCTTTCCCCCGGCGGATGGGATGCGGCCGGATCAGTGACCAACGGTGAGAGAGAGAGAGAGAGGCCACCGCAGCCTTGTGTGAGATACTCTGAAGAGCGACAAACCAGGCACGCAAGGCTCCATTGTATATAGTGAGCGGACTACCTTTTTCTCCATAAAAATCGTTTTATATTCTGTGTACGTGCCATTGAGCGCTATAACTTTATTTAAAAATAACGCGGCAACGCGTCAAGTCGAACTTTGTTTCGTGCAGGCATGGTACACGACCTCTCTAGGTAAACAACCGCTACAGTCGTTCAAATTAGCACGTGGGCTGCCATTTCATAAAGAAATGAGCTCCAACATGTACCCGTGCGGGTGTGGGTGGGCACGAAGCGTGAGTACGTGCACGATGCACATATTCTCTTCTTGTATATGTACACCACCTACATGGGGTTGTGTGAGAGAGATACAAACCTAGAGAGATATAGTGTGTGGGTTCTTGAGAGTTTTTTTG